>NW_027617274.1:0-130326 GCF_964187855.1 Myxine glutinosa | reverse complement strand
ACTTTTCGCACTTGTGTTAGTGTTGAAAAACCACTTTTCGCACTTGTGTTAGTGTTGAAAAACCACTTTTCGCACTTGTGTTGGTGCAGGAAACCACTTTTGCACTTGTATTAGTGTGGAAAAAACATTTTTTGCACTTGTGATAGTGTTGAAAAACCACTTTTCGCACTTGTGTTAGTGTTGAAAAACGACTTTTCGCACTTGTGTTGGTGCAGGAAACCACTTTTGCACTTGTATTAGTGTGGAAAAACCACTTTTCGGACTTGTGTTAGTGTTGAAAAACCACTTTTCGCACTTGTGTTAGTGTTGAAAAACCACTTTTCGCACTTGTGTTAGTGTTGAAAACCACTTTTCGCACATGTGTTAGTGTTGAAAAACCACTTTTCGCACTTGTGTTGGTGCAGGAAACCACTTTTGCACTTGTATTAGTGTGGAAAAACCACTTTTCGCACTTGTGTTAGTGTTGAGAAACCACTTTTCGCACTTGTGTTAGTGTTGAAAAACCACTTTTCGCACTTGTGTTGGTGCAGGAAACCACTTTTGCACTTGTATTAGTGTGGAAAAAACACTTTTTGCACTTGTGATAGTGTTGAAAAACCACTTTTCGCACTTGTGTTGGTGCAGGAAACCACATTTGCACTTGTATTAGTGTGGAAAAAACACGTTTTGCACTTGTGATCGTGTTGAAAAACCACTTTTCGCACTTGTGTTAGTGTTGAAAAACCACTTTTCGCACCTGTGTTAGTGTTGAAAAACCACTTTTCGCACTTGTGTTGGTGCAGGAAACCACTTTTGCACTTGTATTAGTGTGGAAAAAACACTTTTCACACTTGTGTTAGTGTTGAAAAACCACTTTTCGCACTTGTGTTAGTGTTGAAAGCCACTTTTCGCACTTGTGTTGGTGCAGGAAACCACTTTTGCACTTGTATTAGTGTGGAAAAAACACTTTTCGCACTTGTGTTAGTGTTGAAAAACCACTTTTCGCACTTGTGTTAGTGTTGAAAAGCCACTTTTCGCACTTGTGTTGGTGCAGGAAACCACTTTTGCACTTGTATTAGTGTGGAAAAAACACTTTTCGCACTTGTGTTAGTGTTGAAAAACCACTTTTCGCACTTGTGCTAGTTTTGAAAAACCACTTTTCGCACATGTGTTGGTGCAGGAAACCACTTTTGCACTTGTATTAGTGTGGAAAAAACACTTTTTGCACTTGAGATAGTGTTGAAAAACCACTTTTCGCACTTGTGTTAGTGTTGAAAAACCACTTTTCGCACTTGTGTTTGTGTTGAAAAACCACTTTTCGCACTTGTGTTGGTGCAGGAAACCACTTTTGCGCTTGTATTACTGTGGAAAAACCACTTTTCGCACTTGTGTTAGTGTTGAAAAACCACTTTTCGCACTTGTGTTGGTGCAGGAAACCACTTTTGCACTTGTATTAGTGTGGAAAAACCACTTTTCGCACTTGTGTTAGTGTTGAAAAACCACTTTTCGCACTTGTGTTAGTGTTGAAAAACCACTTTTCGCACTTGTGTTAGTGTTGAAAAACCACTTTTCGCACTTGTGTTGGTGCAGGAAACCACTTTTGCACTTGTATTTGAGTAGAAAAAACACTTTTCGCAATTGTGTTAGTGTTGAAAAACCACTTTTCGCACTTGTGTTAGTGTTGAAAAACCACTTTTCGCACTTGTGTTAGTGTTGAAAACCACTTTTCGCACTTGTGTTGGTGCAGGAAACCACTTTTGCACTTGTATTAGTGTGGAAAAAACATTTTTTGCACTTGTGATAGTGTTGAAAAACCACTTTTCGCACTTGTGTTAGTGTTGAAAAACGACTTTTCGCACTTGTGTTGGTGCAGGAAACCACTTTTGCACTTGTATTAGTGTGGAAAAACCACTTTTCGCACTTGTGTTAGTGTTGAAAAACCACTTTTCGCACTTGTGTTAGTGTTGAAAAACCACTTTTCGCACTTGTGTTAGTGTTGAAAAACCACTTTTCGCACTTGTGTTGGTGCAGGAAAACACTTTTGCACTTGTATTTGTGTAGAAAAAACACTTTTCGCCATTGTGTTAGTGTTGAAAAACCACTTTTCGCACTTGTGTTAGTGTTGAAAAACCACTTTTCGCACTTGTGTTAGTGTTGAAAAACCACTTTTCGCACTTGTGTTGGTGCAGGAAACCACTTTTGCACTTGTATTAGTGTGGAAAAAACATTTTTTGCACTTGTGATAGTGTTGAAAAACCACTTTTCGCACTTGTGTTAGTGTTGAAAAACGACTTTTCGCACTTGTGTTGGTGCAGGAAACCACTTTTGCACTTGTATTAGTGTGGAAAAACCACTTTTCGGACTTGTGTTAGTGTTGAAAAACCACTTTTCGCACTTGTGTTAGTGTTGAAAAACCACTTTTCGCACTTGTGTTAGTGTTGAAAAACCACTTTTCGCACATGTGTTAGTGTTGAAAAACCACTTTTCGCACTTGTGTTGGTGCAGGAAACCACTTTTGCACTTGTATTAGTGTGGAAAAACCACTTTTCGCACTTGTGTTAGTGTTGAGAAACCACTTTTCGCACTTGTGTTAGTGTTGAAAAACCACTTTTCGCACTTGTGTTGGTGCAGGAAACCACTTTTGCACTTGTATTAGTGTGGAAAAAACACTTTTTGCACTTGTGATAGTGTTGAAAAACCACTTTTCGCACTTGTGTTGGTGCAGGAAACCACATTTGCACTTGTATTAGTGTGGAAAAAACACGTTTTGCACTTGTGATCGTGTTGAAAAACCACTTTTCGCACTTGTGTTAGTGTTGAAAAACCACTTTTCGCACCTGTGTTAGTGTTGAAAAACCACTTTTCGCACTTGTGTTGGTGCAGGAAACCACTTTTGCACTTGTATTAGTGTGGAAAAAACACTTTTCACACTTGTGTTAGTGTTGAAAAACCACTTTTCGCACTTGTGTTAGTGTTGAAAAGCCACTTTTCGCACTTGTGTTGGTGCAGGAAACCACTTTTGCACTTGTATTAGTGTGGAAAAAACACTTTTCGCACTTGTGTTAATGTTGAAAAACCACTTTTCGCACTTGTGCTAGTGTTGAAAAACCACTTTTCGCACTTATGTTGGTGCAGGAAACCACTTTTGCACTTGTATTAGTGTGGAAAAAACACTTTTCGCACTTGTGTTAGTGTTGAAAAACCACTTTTCGCACTTGTGTTAGTGTTGAAAAGCCACTTTTCGCACTTGTGTTGGTGCAGGAAACCACTTTTGCACTTGTATTAGTGTGGAAAAAACACTTTTCGCACTTGTGTTAGTGTTGAAAAACCACTTTTCGCACTTGTGCTAGTGTTGAAAAACCACTTTTCGCACATGTGTTGGTGCAGGAAACCACTTTTGCACTTGTATTAGTGTGGAAAAAACACTTTTTGCACTTGAGATAGTGTTGAAAAACCACTTTTCGCACTTGTGTTAGTGTTGAAAAACCACTTTTCGCACTTGTGTTTGTGTTGAAAAACCACTTTTCGCACTTGTGTTGGTGCAGGAAACCACTTTTGCACTTGTATTACTGTGGAAAAAACACTTTTCGCACTTGTGTTAGTGTTGAAAAACCACTTTTCGCACTTGTGTAAGTGTTGAAAAACCACTTTTCGCACTTGTGTTGGTGCAGGAAACCACTTTTGCACTTGTATTAGTGTGGAAAAACCACTTTTCGCACTTGTGTTAGTGTTGAAAAACCACTTTTCGCACTTGAGTTAGTGTTGAAAAACCACTTTTCGCACTTGTGTTAGTGTTGAAAAACCACTTTTCGCACTTGTGTTAGTGTTGAAAAACCACTTTTCGCACTTGTGTTGGTGCAGGAAATCACTTTTGCACTTGTATTAGTGTGGAAAAACCACTTTTCGCACTTGTGTTAGTGTTGAAAAACCACTTTTCGCACTTGTGTTAGTGTTGAAAAACCACTTTTCACACTTGTGTTGGTGCAGGAAACCACATTTGCACTTGTATTAGTGTGGAAAAAACACGTTTTGCACTTGTGATAGTGTTGAAAAACCACTTTTCGCACTTGTGTTAGTGTTGAAAAACCACTTTTCGCACCTGTGTTAGTGTTGAAAAACCACTTTTCGCACTTGTGTTGGTGCAGGAAACCACTTTTGCACTTGTATTAGTGTGGAAAAAACACTTTTTGCACTTGTGATAGTGTTGAAAAACCACTTTTCGCACTTGTGTTAGTGTTGAAAAACACTTTTCGCACTTGTGTTGGTGCAGGAAACCACTTTTGCACTTGTATTAGTGTGGAAAAACCACTTTTCGCACTTGTGTTAGTGTTGAAAAACCACTTTTCGCACTTGTGTTAGTGTTGAAAAACCACTTTTCGCACTTGTGTTAGTGTTGAAAAACCACTTTTCGCACTTGTGTTGGTGCAGGAAACCACTTTTGCACTTGTATTTGAGTAGAAAAAACACTTTTCGCAATTGTGTTAGTGTTGAAAAACCACTTTTCGCACTTGTGTTAGTGTTGAAAAACCACTTTTCGCACTTGTGTTAGTGTTGAAAAACCACTTTTCGCACTTGTGTTGGTGCAGGAAACCACTTTTGCACTTGTATTAGTGTGGAAAAAACATTTTTTGCACTTGTGATAGTGTTGAAAAACCACTTTTCGCACTTGTGTTAGTGTTGAAAAACGACTTTTCGCACTTGTGTTGGTGCAGGAAACCACTTTTGCACTTGTATTAGTGTGGAAAAACCACTTTTCGCACTTGTGTTAGTGTTGAAAAACCACTTTTCGCACTTGTGTTAGTGTTGAAAAACCACTAGTCGCACTTGTGTTAGTGTTGAAAAACCACTTTTCGCACTTGTGTTGGTGCAGGAAAACACTTTTGCACTTGTATTTGTGTAGAAAAAACACTTTTCGCAATTGTGTTAGTGTTGAAAAACCACTTTTCGCACTTGTGTTAGTGTTGAAAAACCACTTTTCGCACTTGTGTTAGTGTTGAAAAACCACTTTTCGCACTTGTGTTGGTGCAGGAAACCACTTTTGCACTTGTATTAGTGTGGAAAAAACATTTTTTGCACTTGTGATAGTGTTGAAAAACCACTTTTCGCGCTTGTGTTAGTGTTGAAAAACGACTTTTCGCACTTGTGTTGGTGCAGGAAACCACTTTTGCACTTGTATTAGTGTGGAAAAACCACTTTTCGGACTTGTGTTAGTGTTGAAAAACCACTTTTCGCACTTGTGTTAGTGTTGAAAAACCACTTTTCGCACTTGTGTTAGTGTTGAAAAACCACTTTTCGCACATGTGTTAGTGTTGAAAAACCACTTTTCGCACTTGTGTTGGTGCAGGAAACCACTTTTGCACTTGTATTAGTGTGGAAAAACCACTTTTCGCACTTGTGTTAGTGTTGAGAAACCACTTTTCGCACTTGTGTTAGTGTTGAAAAACCACTTTTCGCACTTGTGTTGGTGCAGGAAACCACTTTTGCACTTGTATTAGTGTGGAAAAAACACTTTTTGCACTTGTGCTAGTGTTGAAAAACCACTTTTCGCACTTATGTTGGTGCAGGAAACCACTTTTGCACTTGTATTAGTGTGGAAAAAACACTTTTCGCACTTGTGTTAGTGTTGAAAAACCACTTTTCGCACTTGTGTTAGTGTTGAAAAGCCACTTTTCGCACTTGTGTTGGTGCAGGAAACCACTTTTGCACTTGTATTAGTGTGGAAAAAACACTTTTCGCACTTGTGTTAGTGTTGAAAAACCACTTTTCGCACTTGTGCTAGTGTTGAAAAACCACTTTTCGCACATGTGTTGGTGCAGGAAACCACTTTTGCACTTGTATTAGTGTGGAAAAAACACTTTTTGCACTTGAGATAGTGTTGAAAAACCACTTTTCGCACTTGTGTTAGTGTTGAAAAACCACTTTTCGCACTTGTGTTTGTGTTGAAAAACCACTTTTCGCACTTGTGTTGGTGCAGGAAACCACTTTTGCGCTTGTATTACTGTGGAAAAACCACTTTTCGCACTTGTGTTAGTGTTGAAAAACCACTTTTCGCACTTGTGTTGGTGCAGGAAACCACTTTTGCACTTGTATTAGTGTGGAAAAACCACTTTTCGCACTTGTGTTAGTGTTGAAAAACCACTTTTCGCACTTGTGTTAGTGTTGAAAAACCACTTTTCGCACTTGTGTTAGTGTTGAAAAACCACTTTTCGCACTTGTGTTGGTGCAGGAAACCACTTTTGCACTTGTATTTGAGTAGAAAAAACACTTTTCGCAATTGTGTTAGTGTTGAAAAACCACTTTTCGCACTTGTGTTAGTGTTGAAAAACCACTTTTCGCACTTGTGTTAGTGTTGAAAAACCACTTTTCGCACTTGTGTTGGTGCAGGAAACCATTTTTGCACTTGTATTAGTGTGGAAAAAACATTTTTTGCACTTGTGATAGTGTTGAAAAACCACTTTTCGCACTTGTGTTAGTGTTGAAAAACGACTTTTCGCACTTGTGTTGGTGCAGGAAACCACTTTTGCACTTGTATTAGTGTGGAAAAACCACTTTTCGCACTTGTGTTAGTGTTGAAAAACCACTTTTCGCACTTGTGTTAGTGTTGAAAAACCACTTTTCGCACTTGTGTTAGTGTTGAAAAACCACTTTTCGCACTTGTGTTGGTGCAGGAAAACACTTTTGCACTTGTATTTGTGTAGAAAAAACACTTTTCGCCATTGTGTTAGTGTTGAAAAACCACTTTTCGCACTTGTGTTAGTGTTGAAAAACCACTTTTCGCACTTGTGTTAGTGTTGAAAAACCACTTTTCGCACTTGTGTTGGTGCAGGAAACCACTTTTGCACTTGTATTAGTGTGGAAAAAACATTTTTTGCACTTGTGATAGTGTTGAAAAACCACTTTTCGCACTTGTGTTAGTGTTGAAAAACGACTTTTCGCACTTGTGTTGGTGCAGGAAACCACTTTTGCACTTGTATTAGTGTGGAAAAACCACTTTTCGGACTTGTGTTAGTGTTGAAAAACCACTTTTCGCACTTGTGTTAGTGTTGAAAAACCACTTTTCGCACTTGTGTTAGTGTTGAAAAACCACTTTTCGCACATGTGTTAGTGTTGAAAAACCACTTTTCGCACTTGTGTTGGTGCAGGAAACCACTTTTGCACTTGTATTAGTGTGGAAAAACCACTTTTCGCACTTGTGTTAGTGTTGAGAAACCACTTTTCGCACTTGTGTTAGTGTTGAAAAACCACTTTTCGCACTTGTGTTGGTGCAGGAAACCACTTTTGCACTTGTATTAGTGTGGAAAAAACACTTTTTGCACTTGTGATAGTGTTGAAAAACCACTTTTCGCACTTGTGTTGGTGCAGGAAACCACATTTGCACTTGTATTAGTGTGGAAAAAACACGTTTTGCACTTGTGATCGTGTTGAAAAACCACTTTTCGCACTTGTGTTAGTGTTGAAAAACCACTTTTCGCACCTGTGTTAGTGTTGAAAAACCACTTTTCGCACTTGTGTTGGTGCAGGAAACCACTTTTGCACTTGTATTAGTGTGGAAAAAACACTTTTCGCACTTGTGTTAGTGTTGAAAAACCACTTTTCGCACTTGTGTTAGTGTTGAAAAGCCACTTTTCGCACTTGTGTTGGTGCAGGAAACCACTTTTGCACTTGTATTAGTGTGGAAAAAACACTTTTCGCACTTGTGTTAATGTTGAAAAACCACTTTTCGCACTTGTGCTAGTGTTGAAAAACCACTTTTCGCACTTATGTTGGTGCAGGAAACCACTTTTGCACTTGTATTAGTGTGGAAAAAACACTTTTCGCACTTGTGTTAGTGTTGAAAAACCACTTTTCGCACTTGTGTTAGTGTTGAAAAGCCACTTTTCGCACTTGTGTTGGTGCAGGAAACCACTTTTGCACTTGTATTAGTGTGGAAAAAACACTTTTCGCACTTGTGTTAGTGTTGAAAAACCACTTTTCGCACTTGTGCTAGTGTTGAAAAACCACTTTTCGCACATGTGTTGGTGCAGGAAACCACTTTTGCACTTGTATTAGTGTGGAAAAAACACTTTTTGCACTTGAGATAGTGTTGAAAAACCACTTTTCGCACTTGTGTTAGTGTTGAAAAACCACTTTTCGCACTTGTGTTTGTGTTGAAAAACCACTTTTCGCACTTGTGTTGGTGCAGGAAACCACTTTTGCACTTGTATTACTGTGGAAAAAACACTTTTCGCACTTGTGTTAGTGTTGAAAAACCACTTTTCGCACTTGTGTAAGTGTTGAAAAACCACTTTTCGCACTTGTGTTGGTGCAGGAAACCACTTTTGCACTTGTATTAGTGTGGAAAAACCACTTTTCGCACTTGTGTTAGTGTTGAAAAACCACTTTTCGCACTTGAGTTAGTGTTGAAAAACCACTTTTCGCACTTGTGTTAGTGTTGAAAAACCACTTTTCGCACTTGTGTTAGTGTTGAAAAACCACTTTTCGCACTTGTGTTGGTGCAGGAAACCACTTTTGCACTTGTATTAGTGTGGAAAAACCACTTTTCGCACTTGTGTTAGTGTTGAAAAACCACTTTTCGCACTTGTGTTAGTGTTGAAAAACCACTTTTCACACTTGTGTTGGTGCAGGAAACCACATTTGCACTTGTATTAGTGTGGAAAAAACACGTTTTGCACTTGTGATAGTGTTGAAAAACCACTTTTCGCACTTGTGTTAGTGTTGAAAAACCACTTTTCGCACCTGTGTTAGTGTTGAAAAACCACTTTTCGCACTTGTGTTGGTGCAGGAAACCACTTTTGCACTTGTATTAGTGTGGAAAAAACACTTTTCGCACTTGTGTTAGTGTTGAAAAACCACTTTTCGCACTTGTGTTAGTGTTGAAAAGCCACTTTTCGCACTTGTGTTGGTGCAGGAAACCACTTTTGCACTTGTATTAGTGTGGAAAAAACACTTTTCGCACTTGTGTTAGTGTTGAAAAACCACTTTTCGCACTTGTGCTAGTGTTGAAAAACCACTTTTCGCACTTGTGTTGGTGCAGGAAACCACTTTTGCACTTGTATTAGTGTGGAAAAAACACTTTTTGCACTTGAGATAGTGTTGAAAAACCACTTTTCGCACTTGTGTTAGTGTTGAAAAACCACTTTTTGCACTTGTGTTTGTGTTGAAAAACCACTTTTCGCACTTGTGTTGGTGCAGGAAACCACTTTTGCACTTGTATTACTGTGGAAAAAACACTTTTCGCACTTGTGTTAGTGTTGAAAAACCACTTTTCGCACTTGTGTTAGTGTTGAAAAACCACTTTTCGCACTTGTGTTGCTGCAGGAAACCACTTTTGCACTTGTATTAGTGTGGAAAAAACACTTTCTGCACTTGTGTTAGTTTTGAAAAACCACGTTTCACACTTGTGTTAGTGTTGAAAAACCACTTTTCGCACTTGTGTTGGTGCAGGAAACCACTTTTGCACTTGTATTAGTGTGGAAAAACCACTTTTCGCACTTGTGTTAGTGTTGAAAAACCACTTTTCGCACTTGAGTTAGTGTTGAAAAACCACTTTTCGCACTTGTGTTAGTGTTGAAAAACCACTTTTCGCACTTGTGTTAGTGTTGAAAAACCACTTTTCGCACTTGCGTTGGTGCAGGAAACCACTTTTGCACTTGTATTAGTGTGGAAAAACCACTTTTCGCACTTGTGTTAGTGTTGAAAAACCACTTTTCGCACTTGTGTTAGTGTTGAAAAACCACTTTTCACACTTGTGTTGGTGCAGGAAACCACATTTGCACTTGTATTAGTGTGGAAAAAACACGTTTTGCACTTGTGATAGTGTTGAAAAACCACTTTTTGCACTTGTGTTAGTGTTGAAAAACCACTTTTCGCACCTGTGTTAGTGTTGAAAAACCACTTTTCGCACTTGTGTTGGTGCAGGAAACCACTTTTGCACTTGTATTAGTGTGGAAAAAACACTTTTCGCACTTGTGTTAGTGTTGAAAAACCACTTTTCGCACTTGTGTTAGTGTTGAAAAGCCACTTTTCGCACTTGTGTTGGTGCAGGAAACCACTTTTGCACTTGTATTAGTGTGGAAAAAACACTTTTCGCACTTGTGTTAGTGTTGAAAAACCACTTTTCGCACTTGTGCTAGTGTTGAAAAACCACTTTTCGCACTTGTGTTGGTGCAGGAAACCACTTTTGCACTTGTATTAGTGTGGAAAAAACACTTTTTGCACTTGAGATAGTGTTGAAAAACCACTTTTTGCACTTGTGTTTGTGTTGAAAAACCACTTTTCGCACTTGTGTTGGTGCAGGAAACCACTTTTGCACTTGTATTACTGTGGAAAAAACACTTTTCGCACTTGTGTTAGTGTTGAAAAACCACTTTTCGCACTTGTGTTAGTGTTGAAAAACCACTTTTCGCACTTGTGTTGCTGCAGGAAACCACTTTTGCACTTGTATTAGTGTGGAAAAAACACTTTCCGCACTTGTGTTAGTTTTGAAAAACCACGTTTCACACTTGTGTTAGTGTTGAAAAACCACTTTTCACACTTGTGTTGGTGCAGGAAACCACTTTTGCACTTGTATTAGTGTGGAAAAACCACTTTTCGCACTTGTGTTAGTGTTGAAAAACCACTTTTTGCACTTGAGTTAGTGTTGAAAAACCACTTTTCGCACTTGTGTTAGTGTTGAAAAACCACTTTTCGCACTTGTGTTAGTGTTGAAAAACCACTTTTCGCACTTGTGTTGGTGCAGGAAACCACTTTTGCACTTGTGTTAGTGTGGGAAAAACACTTTTCGCACTTGTGTTAGTGTTGAAAAACCACTTTTTGCACTTGTGTTAGTGTTGAAAAACCACTTTTCGCACTTGTGTTGGTGCAGGAAACCACTTTTGCACTTGTATTTTTTTTTTTTTTTTTTTTTTTTTTTTTTGTAGACAAGATCGAGGCTCGTGAAAGAGCGAACATTAATCACACAGAAAGACAAACCGACACATAAAACATATAACATAGGGAGCGGTAGACAAGATGGGGAGAGAGGGGGAAGGACACAAACACAACATTTGAGAGCAGGGACCGAGAGACATGGAGACATCGAGAGATCTGAGAGAGGGCGAGGGCTTTGGGGGGGGGGGGGGGCGTGGGAAGGGGGCAGTGGGAGAGGTATAAAACATATGGACACTGCCAGGACTTCCAGGAAAGAAGTTGGAATTTCAAACAAGGTGGATCTGGGGTGAATTAGCGGGGGTAGAAAAGATCAAGGTTTTGGATGGGGGAAGATAAGAGATGGTGGTGAACAGCTGTTTTAAAGACCTGGAGGGAGGAGTGGGATTGAAGGGAGTGAGGGAGTTTGTTCCAGAGGCGGGAGAAAAGAGGAATGAAAGAGTGAAGGTGAGCGGAGAGCCGAGATTTCGGCAGTATTAGTGTGGAAAAACCACTTTTCGCACTTGTGTTAGTGTTGAAAAACCACTTTTCGCACTTGTGTTAGTGTTGAAAAACCACTTTTCGCACTTGTGTTAGTGTTGAAAAACCACTTTTCGCACTTGTGTTGGTGCAGGAAACCACTTTTGCACTTGTATTAGTGTGGAAAAAACACTTTTTGCACTTGTGATAGTGTTGAAAAACCACTTTTCGCACTTGTGTTAGTGTTGAAAAACCACTTTTCGCACTTGTGTTAGTGTTGAAAAACCACTTTTCGCACTTGTGTTGGTGCAGGAAACCACTTTTGCACTTGTATTTGTGTGGAAAAAACACTTTTCGCAATTGTGTTAGTGTTGAAAAACCACTTTTCGCACTTGTGTTAGTGTTGAAAAGCCACTTTTCGCACTTGTGTTGGTGCAGGAAACCACTTTTGCACTTGTATTAGTGTGGAAAAAACACTTTTCGCACTTGTGTTAATGTTGAAAAACCACTTTTCGCACTTGTGCTAGTGTTGAAAAACCACTTTTCGCACTTATGTTGGTGCAGGAAACCACTTTTGCACTTGTATTAGTGTGGAAAAAACACTTTTCGCACTTGTGTTAGTGTTGAAAAACCACTTTTCGCACTTGTGTTAGTGTTGAAAAGCCACTTTTCGCACTTGTGTTGGTGCAGGAAACCACTTTTGCACTTGTATTAGTGTGGAAAAAACACTTTTCGCACTTGTGTTAGTGTTGAAAAACCACTTTTCGCACTTGTGCTAGTGTTGAAAAACCACTTTTCGCACATGTGTTGGTGCAGGAAACCACTTTTGCACTTGTATTAGTGTGGAAAAAACACTTTTTGCACTTGAGATAGTGTTGAAAAACCACTTTTCGCACTTGTGTTAGTGTTGAAAAACCACTTTTCGCACTTGTGTTTGTGTTGAAAAACCACTTTTCGCACTTGTGTTGGTGCAGGAAACCACTTTTGCACTTGTATTACTGTGGAAAAAACACTTTTCGCACATTGTTAGTGTTGAAAAACCACTTTTCGCACTTGTGTAAGTGTTGAAAAACCACTTTTCGCACTTGTGTTGGTGCAGGAAACCACTTTTGCACTTGTATTAGTGTGGAAAAACCACTTTTCGCACTTGTGTTAGTGTTGAAAAACCACTTTTCGCACTTGAGTTAGTGTTGAAAAACCACTTTTCGCACTTGTGTTAGTGTTGAAAAACCACTTTTCGCACTTGTGTTAGTGTTGAAAAACCACTTTTCGCACTTGTGTTGGTGCAGGAAACCACTTTTGCACTTGTATTAGTGTGGAAAAACCACTTTTCGCACTTGTGTTAGTGTTGAAAAACCACTTTTCGCACTTGTGTTAGTGTTGAAAAACCACTTTTCACACTTGTGTTGGTGCAGGAAACCACATTTGCACTTGTATTAGTGTGGAAAAAACACGTTTTGCACTTGTGATAGTGTTGAAAAACCACTTTTCGCACTTGTGTTAGTGTTGAAAAACCACTTTTCGCACCTGTGTTAGTGTTGAAAAACCACTTTTCGCACTTGTGTAAGTGTTGAAAAACCACTTTTCGCACTTGTGTTGGTGCAGGAAACCACTTTTGCACTTGTATTAGTGTGGAAAAACCACTTTTCGCACTTGTGTTAGTGTTGAAAAACCACTTTTCGCACTTGAGTTAGTGTTGAAAAACCACTTTTCGCACTTGTGTTAGTGTTGAAAAACCACTTTTCGCACTTGTGTTAGTGTTGAAAAACCACTTTTCGCACTTGTGTTGGTGCAGGAAACCACTTTTGCACTTGTATTAGTGTGGAAAAACCACTTTTCGCACTTGTGTTAGTGTTGAAAAACCACTTTTCGCACTTGTGTTAGTGTTGAAAAACCACTTTTCACACTTGTGTTGGTGCAGGAAACCACATTTGCACTTGTATTAGTGTGGAAAAAACACGTTTTGCACTTGTGATAGTGTTGAAAAACCACTTTTCGCACTTGTGTTAGTGTTGAAAAACCACTTTTCGCACCTGTGTTAGTGTTGAAAAACCACTTTTCGCACTTGTGTTGGTGCAGGAAACCACTTTTGCACTTGTATTAGTGTGGAAAAAACACTTTTCGCACTTGTGTTAGTGTTGAAAAACCACTTTTCGCACTTGTGTTAGTGTTGAAAAGCCACTTTTCGCACTTGTGTTGGTGCAGGAAACCACTTTTGCACTTGTATTAGTGTGGAAAAAACACTTTTCGCACTTGTGTTAGTGTTGAAAAACCACTTTTCGCACTTGTGCTAGTGTTGAAAAACCACTTTTCGCACTTGTGTTGGTGCAGGAAACCACTTTTGCACTTGTATTAGTGTGGAAAAAACACTTTTTGCACTTGAGATAGTGTTGAAAAACCACTTTTCGCACTTGTGTTAGTGTTGAAAAACCACTTTTTGCACTTGTGTTTGTGTTGAAAAACCACTTTTCGCACTTGTGTTGGTGCAGGAAACCACTTTTGCACTTGTATTACTGTGGAAAAAACACTTTTCGCACTTGTGTTAGTGTTGAAAAACCACTTTTCGCACTTGTGTTAGTGTTGAAAAACCACTTTTCGCACTTGTGTTGCTGCAGGAAACCACTTTTGCACTTGTATTAGTGTGGAAAAAACACTTTCCGCACTTGTGTTAGTTTTGAAAAACCACGTTTCACACTTGTGTTAGTGTTGAAAAACCACTTTTTGCACTTGTGTTGGTGCAGGAAACCACTTTTGCACTTGTATTAGTGTGGAAAAACCACTTTTCGCACTTGTGTTAGTGTTGAAAAACCACTTTTCGCACTTGAGTTAGTGTTGAAAAACCACTTTTCGCACTTGTGTTAGTGTTGAAAAACCACTTTTCGCACTTGTGTTAGTGTTGAAAAACCACTTTTCGCACTTGTGTTGGTGCAGGAAACCACTTTTGCACTTGTATTAGTGTGGAAAAACCACTTTTCGCACTTGTGTTAGTGTTGAAAAACCACTTTTCGCACTTGTGTTAGTGTTGAAAAACCACTTTTCACACTTGTGTTGGTGCAGGAAACCACATTTGCACTTGTATTAGTGTGGAAAAAACACGTTTTGCACTTGTGATAGTGTTGAAAAACCACTTTTTGCACTTGTGTTAGTGTTGAAAAACCACTTTTCGCACCTGTGTTAGTGTTGAAAAACCACTTTTCGCACTTGTGTTGGTGCAGGAAACCACTTTTGCACTTGTATTAGTGTGGAAAAAACACTTTTCGCACTTGTGTTAGTGTTGAAAAACCACTTTTCGCACTTGTGTTAGTGTTGAAAAGCCACTTTTCGCACTTGTGTTGGTGCAGGAAACCACTTTTGCACTTGTATTAGTGTGGAAAAAACACTTTTCGCACTTGTGTTAGTGTTGAAAAACCACTTTTCGCACTTGTGCTAGTGTTGAAAAACCACTTTTCGCACTTGTGTTGGTGCAGGAAACCACTTTTGCACTTGTATTAGTGTGGAAAAAACACTTTTTGCACTTGAGATAGTGTTGAAAAACCACTTTTCGCACTTGTGTTAGTGTTGAAAAACCACTTTTTGCACTTGTGTTTGTGTTGAAAAACCACTTTTCGCACTTGTGTTGGTGCAGGAAACCACTTTTGCACTTGTATTACTGTGGAAAAAACACTTTTCGCACTTGTGTTAGTGTTGAAAAACCACTTTTCGCACTTGTGTTAGTGTTGAAAAACCACTTTTCGCACTTGTGTTGCTGCAGGAAACCACTTTTGCACTTGTATTAGTGTGGAAAAAACACTTTCCGCACTTGTGTTAGTTTTGAAAAACCACGTTTCACACTTGTGATAGTGTTGAAAAACCACTTTTCGCACTTGTGTTGGTGCAGGAAACCACTTTTGCACTTGTATTAGTGTGGAAAAACCACTTTTCGCACTTGTGTTAGTGTTGAAAAACCACTTTTTGCACTTGAGTTAGTGTTGAAAAACCACTTTTCGCACTTGTGTTAGTGTTGAAAAACCACTTTTCGCACTTGTGTTAGTGTTGAAAAACCACTTTTCGCACTTGTGTTGGTGCAGGAAACCACTTTTGCACATGTGTTAGTGTGGAAAAAACACTTTTCGCACTTGTGTTAGTGTTGAAAAACCACTTTTTGCACTTGTGTTAGTGTTGAAAAACCACTTTTTGCACTTGTGTTGGTGCAGGAAACCACTTTTGCACTTGTATTAGTGTGGAAAAACCACTTTTCGCACTTGTGTTCGTGTTGAAAAACCACTTTTCGCACTTGTGTTAGTGTTGAAAAACCACTTTTCGCACTTGTGTTATTGTTGAAAAACCACTTTTCACACTTGTGTTGGTGCAGGAAACCACTTTTGCACTTGTATTAGTGTGGAAAAAACACTTTTTGCACTTGTGTTAGTGTTGAAAAACCACTTTTCGCACTTGTGTTAGTGTTGAAAAACCACTTTTCGCACTTGTGTTAGTGTTGAAAAACCACTTTTCGCACTTGTGTTGGTGCAGGAAACCACTTTTGCACTTGTATTTGTGTGGAAAAAACACTTTTCGCAATTGTGTTAGTGTTGAAAAACCACTTTTCGCACTTGTGTTAGTGTTGAAAAACCACTTTTCGCACTTGTGTTGGTGCAGGAAACCACTTTTGCACTTGTATTAGTGTGGAAAAAACATTTTTTGCACTTGTGATAGTGTTGAAAAACCACTTTTCGCACTTGTGCTAGTGTTGAAAAACGACTTTTCGCACTTGTGTTGGTGCAGGAAACCACTTTTGCGCTTGTATTAGTGTGGTAAAACCACTTTTCGCACTTGTGTTAGTGTTGAAAAACCACTTTTCGCACTTGTGTTAGTGTTGAAAAACCACTTTTCGCACTTGTGTTAGTGTTGAAAAACCACTTTTCGCACT
Organism: Myxine glutinosa; assembly: GCF_964187855.1. NCBI lineage: Eukaryota > Metazoa > Chordata > Myxini > Myxiniformes > Myxinidae > Myxine > Myxine glutinosa. Next base: position 114,056 of record NW_027617274.1, on the reverse strand, counting down.
TGTGTTAGTGTTGAAAAACCACTTTTCGCACTTGTGTTGATGCAGGAAACCACTTTTGCACTTGTATTAGTGTGGAAAAACCACTTTTCGCACTTGTGTTAGTGTTGAAAAACCACTTTTCGCACTTGTGTTAGTGTTGAAAAACCACTTTTCACACTTGTGTTAGTGTTGAAAAACCACTTTTCGCACTTGTGTTAGTGTTGAAAAACCACTTTTCGCACTTGTGTTAGTGTTGAAAAACCACTTTTCGCACTTGTGTTGGTGCAGGTAACCACTTTTGCACTTGTATTAGTGTGGAAAAAACACTTTTTGCACTTGTGATAGTGTTGAAAAACCACTTTTCGCACTTGTGTTAGTGTTGAAAAACCACTTTTCGCACTTGTGTTGGTGCAGGAAACCACTTTTCCACTTGTATTAGTGTGGAAAAACCACTTTTCGCACTTGTGTTAGTGTTGAAAAACCACTTTTCGCACTTGTGTTAGTGTTGAAAAGCCACTTTTCGCACTTGTGTTGGTGCAGGAAACCACTTTTGCACTTGTATTAGTGTGGAAAAAACACTTTTCGCACTTGTGTTAGTGTTGAAAAACCACTTTTCGCACTTGTGTTAGTGTTGAAAAACCACTTTTCGCACTTGTGTTAGTGTTGAAAAACCACTTTTCGCACTTGTGTTTGTGTTGAAAAACCACTTTTCGCACTTGTATTAGTGTGGAAAAACCACTTTTCGCACTTGTGTTAGTGTTGAAAAACCACTTTTCGCACTTGTGTTAGTGTTGAAAAACCACTTTTCGCACTTGTGTTTGTGTTGAAAAACCCCTTTTCGCACTTGTATTAGTGTGGAAAAAACACTTTTCGCACTTGTGTTGGTGCAGGAAACCACTTTTGCACCTGTATTAGTGTGGAAAAAACACTTTTTTCACTTGTGATAGTGTTGAAAACCCACTTTTCGCACTTGTGTTAGTGTTGAAAAACCACTTTTCGCACTTGTGTTGGTGCAGGAAACCACTTTTGCACTTGTATTAGTGTGGAAAAACCACTTTTCGCACTTGTGTTGGTGCAGGAAACCACTTTTGCACTTGTATTAGTGTGGAAAAACCACTTTTCGCACTTGTGTTAGTGTTGAAAAACCACTTTTCGCACTTGTGTTAGTGTTGAAAAACCACATTTCGCACTTGTGTTAGTGTTGAAAAACCACTTTTCGCACTTGTGTTGGTGCAGGAAACCACTTTTGCACTTGTATAAGTGTGGAAAAACACTTTTCACACTTGTGTTAGTGTTGAAAAAGCACTTTTCGCACCTGTGTTGGTGCAGGAAACCACTTTTGCACTTGTATTAGTGTGGAAAAAACACTTTTTGCACTTGTGATAGTGTTGAAAAACCACTTTTCGCACTTGTGTTAGTGTTGAAAAACCACTTTTCGCACTTGTGTTGGTGCAGGAAACCACTTTTGCACTTGTATTAGTGTGGAAAAACCACTTTTCGCACTTGTGTTAGTGTTGAAAAACCACTTTTCGCACTTGTGTTAGTGTTGAAAAACCACTTTTCGCACTTGTGTTAGTGTTGAAAAACCACTTTTCGCACTTGTGTTGGTGCAGGAAACCACTTTTGCACTTGTATTTGAGTAGAAAAAACACTTTTCGCAATTGTGTTAGTGTTGAAAAACCACTTTTCGCACTTGTGTTAGTGTTGAAAAACCACTTTTCGCACTTGTGTTAGTGTTGAAAAACCACTTTTCGCACTTGTGTTGGTGCAGGAAACCACTTTTGCACTTGTATTAGTGTGGAAAAAACATTTTTTTCACTTGTGATAGTGTTGAAAAACCACTTTTCGCACTTGTGTTAGTGTTGAAAAACGACTTTTCGCACTTGTGTTGGTGCAGGAAACCACTTTTGCACTTGTATTAGTGTGGAAAAACCACTTTTCGCACTTGTGTTAGTGTTGAAAAACCACTTTTCGCACTTGTGTTAGTGTTGAAAAACTACTTTTCGCACTTGTGTTAGTGTTGAAAAACCACTTTTCGCACTTGTGTTGGTGCAGGAAACCACTTTTGCACTTGTATTTGTGTAGAAAAAACACTTTTCGCAATTGTGTTAGTGTTGAAAAACCACTTTTCGCACTTGTGTTAGTGTTGAAAAACCACTTTTCGCACTTGTGTTAGTGTTGAAAAACCACTTTTCGCACTTGTGTTGGTGCAGGAAACCACTTTTGCACTTGTATTAGTGTGGAAAAAACATTTTTTGCACTTGTGATAGTGTTGAAAAACCACTTTTCGCACTTGTGTTAGTGTTGAAAAACGACTTTTCGCACTTGTGTTGGTGCAGGAAACCACTGTTGCACTTGTATTAGTGTGGAAAAACCACTTTTCGGACTTGTGTTAGTGTTGAAAAACCACTTTTCACACTTGTGTTAGTGTTGAAAAACCACTTTTCGCACTTGTGTTAGTGTTGAAAAACCACTTTTCGCACATGTGTTAGTGTTGAAAAACCACTTTTCGCACTTGTGTTGGTGCAGGAAACCACTTTTGCACTTGTATTAGTGTGGAAAAACCACTTTTCGCACTTGTGTTAGTGTTGAGAAACCACTTTTCGCACTTGTGTTAGTGTTGAAAAACCACTTTTCGCACTTGTGTTGGTGCAGGAAACCACTTTTGCACTTGTATTAGTGTGGAAAAAACACTTTTTGCACTTGTGATAGTGTTGAAAAAACCACTTTTCGCACTTGTGTTGGTGCAGGAAACCACATTTGCACTTGTATTAGTGTGGAAAAAACACGTTTTGCACTTGTGATAGTGTTGAAAAACCACTTTTCGCACTTGTGTTAGTGTTGAAAAAACCACTTTTCGCACCTGTGTTAGTGTTGAAAAACCACTTTTCGCACTTGTGTTGGTGCAGGAAACCACTTTTGCACTTGTATTAGTGTGGAAAAAACACTTTTCGCACTTGTGTTAGTGTTGAAAAACCACTTTTCGCACTTGTGTTAGTGTTGAAAAGCCACTTTTCGCACTTGTGTTGGTGCAGGAAACCACTTTTGCACTTGTATTAGTGTGGAAAAAAACACTTTTCGCACTTGTGTTAATGTTGAAAAACCACTTTTCGCACTTATGCTAGTGTTGAAAAACCACTTTTCGCACTTATGTTGGTGCAGGAAACCACTTTTGCACTTGTATTAGTGTGGAAAAAACACTTTTCGCACTTGTGTTAGTGTTGAAAAACCACTTTTCGCACTTGTGTTAGTGTTGAAAAACCACTTTTCGCACTTGTGCTAGTGTTGAAAAACCACTTTTCGCACTTGTGTTGGTGCAGGAAACCACTTTTGCACTTGTATTAGTGTTGAAAAAACACTTTTTGCACTTGAGATAGTGTTGAAAAACCACTTTTCGCACTTGTGTTAGTGTTGAAAAACCACTTTTCGCACTTGTGTTTGTGTTGAAAAACCACTTTTCGCACTTGTGTTGGTGCAGGAAACCACTTTTGCACTTGTATTACTGTGGAAAAAACACTTTTCGCACTTGTGTTAGTGTTGAAAAACCACTTTTCGCACTTGTGTTAGTCTTGAAAAACCACTTTTCGCACTTGTGTTGCTGCAGGAAACCACTTTTGCACTTGTATTAGTGTGGAAAAAACACTTTCCGCACTTGTGTTAGTTTTGAAAAACCACGTTTCGCACTTGTGTTAGTGTTGAAAAACCACTTTTCGCACTTGTGTTGGTGCAGGAAACCACTTTTCGCACTTGTGTTGGTGCAGGAAACCACTTTTCCACTTGTATTAGTGTGGAAAAACCACTTTTCGCACTTGTGTTAGTGTTGAAAAACCACTTTTCGCACTTGTGTTAGTGCAGGAAACCACATTTGCACTTGTATTAGTGTGGAAAAAACACGTTTTGCACTTGTGATAGTGTTGAAAAACCACTTTTCGCACTTGTGTTAGTGTTGAAAAACCACTTTTCGCACCTCTGTTAGTGTTGAAAAACCACTTTTCGCACTTGTGTTGGTGCAGGAAACCACTTTTGCACTTGTATTAGTGTGGAAAAAACACTTTTTGCACTTGTGATAGTGTTGAAAAACCACTTTTCGCACTTGTGTTAGTGTTGAAAAACGACTTTTCGCACTTGTGTTGGTGCAGGAAACCACTTTTGCACTTGTATTAGTGTGGAAAAACCACTTTTCGGACTTGTGTTAGTGTTGAAAAACCACTTTTCGCACTTGTGTTAGTGTTGAAAAACCACTTTTCGCACTTGTGTTAGTGTTGAAAAACCACTTTTCGCACATGTGTTAGTGTTGAAAAACCACTTTTCGCACTTGTGTTGGTGCAGGAAACCACTTTTGCACTTGTATTAGTGTGGAAAAACCAACTTTTCGCACTTGTGTTAGTGTTGAGAAACCACTTTTCGCACTTGTGTTAGTGTTGAAAAACCACTTTTCGCACTTGTGTTGGTGCAGGAAACCACTTTTGCACTTGTATTAGTGTGGAAAAACACTTTTTGCACTTGTGATAGTGTTGAAAAACCACTTTTCGCACTTGTGTTAGTGTTGAAAAACCACTTTTCGCACTTGTGTTGGTGCAGGAAACCACTTTTCCACTTGTATTAGTGTGGAAAAACCACTTTTCGCACTTGTGTTAGTGTTGAAAAACCACTTTTCGCACTTGTGTTAGTGTTGAAAAACCACTTTTCACACTTGTGTTGGTGCAGGAAACCACATTTGCACTTGTATTAGTGTGGAAAAAACACGTTTTGCACTTGTGATAGTGTTGAAAAACCACTTTTCGCACTTGTGTTAGTGTTGAAAAACCACTTTTCGCACCTGTGTTAGTGTGGAAAAACCACTTTTCGCACTTTTGTTGGTGCAGGAAACCACTTTTGCACTTGTATTAGTGTGGAAAAAACACTTTTTGCACTTGTGATAGTGAAAACCACTTTTCGCACTTGTGTTAGTGTTGAAAAACCACTTTTCGCACCTGTGTTAGTGTTGAAAAACCACTTTTCGCACTTGTGTTGGTGCAGGAAACCACTTTTGCACTTGTATTAGTGTGGAAAAAACACTTTTCGCACTTGTGTTAGTGTTGAAAAACCACTTTTCGCACTTGTGTTAGTGTTGAAAAGCCACTTTTCGCACTTGTGTTGGTGCAGGAAACCACTTTTGCACTTGTATTAGTGTGGAAAAAACACTTTTCGCACTTGTGTTAGTGTTGAAAAACCACTTTTCGCACTTGTGCTAGTGTTGAAAAACCACTTTTCGCACTTGTGTTGGTGCAGGAAACCACTTTTGCACTTGTATTTGTGTGGAAAAAACACTTTTTGCACTTGAGATAGTGTTGAAAAACCACTTTTCGCACTTGTGTTAGTGTTGAAAAACCACTTTTCGCACTTGTGTTTGTGTTGAAAAACCACTTTTCGCACTTGTGTTGGTGCAGGAAACCACTTTTGCACTTGTATTAGTGTGGAAAAAAACACTTTTCGCACTTGTGTTAGTGTTGAAAAACCACTTTTCGCACTTGTGTTAGTGTTGAAAAACCACTTTTCGCACTTGTGTTGCTGCAGGAAACCACTTTTGCACTTGTATTAGTGTGGAAAAAACACTTTCCGCACTTGTGTTAGTGTTGAAAAACCACGTTTCGCACTTGTGTTTGTGTTGAAAAACCACTTTTCGCACTTGTGTTGGTGCAGGAAACCACTTTTGCACTTGTATTAGTGTGGAAAAACCACTTTTCGCACTTGTGTTAGTGTTGAAAAACCACTTTTCGCACTTGAGTTAGTGTTGAAAAACCACTTTTCGCACTTGTGTTAGTGTTGAAAAACCACTTTTCGCACTTGTGTTGGTGCAGGAAACCACTTTTGCACTTGTATTAGTGTGGAAAAACCACTTTTCGCACTTGTGTTAGTGTTGAAAAACCACTTTTCACACTTGTGTTAGTGTTGAAAAACCACTTTTCGCACTTGTGTTGGTGCAGGAAACCACTTTTGCACTTGTATTAGTGTGGAAAAAAGACTTTTCGCACTTGTGTTAGTGTTGAAAAACCACTTTTCGCACTTGTGTTAGTGTTGAAAAGCCACTTTTCGCACTTGTGTTGGTGCAGGAAACCACTTTTGCACTTGTATTAGTGTGGAAAAAACACTTTTCGCACTTGTGTTAGTGTTGAAAAACCACTTTTCGCACTTGTGCTAGTGTTGAAAAACCACTTTTCGCACTTGTGTTGGTGCAGGAAACCACTTTTGCACTTGTATTAGTGTGGAAAAAACACTTTTTGCACTTGAGATAGTGTTGAAAAACCACTTTTCGCACTTGTGTTAGTGTTGAAAAACCACTTTTCGCACTTGTGTTAGTGTTGAAAAACGACTTTTCGCACTTGTGTTGGTGCAGGAAACCACTTTTGCACTTGTATTAGTGTGGAAAAACCACTTTTCGGACTTGTGTTAGTGTTGAAAAACCACTTTTCGCACTTGTGTTAGTGTTGAAAAACCACTTTTCACACTTGTGTTAGTGTTGAAAAACCACTTTTCGCACATGTGTTAGTGTTGAAAAACCACTTTTCGCACTTGTGTTGGTGCAGGAAACCACTTTTGCACTTGTATTAGTGTGGAAAAACCACTTTTCGCACTTGTGTTAGTGTTGAGAAACCACTTTTCGCACTTGTGTTAGTGTTGAAAAACCACTTTTCGCACTTGTGTTGGTGCAGGAAACCACTTTTGCACTTGTATTAGTGTGGAAAAACACTTTTTGCACTTGTGATAGTGTTGAAAAACCACTTTTCGCACTTGTGTTAGTGTTGAAAAACCACTTTTCGCACTTGTGTTGGTGCAGGAAACCACTTTTCCACTTGTATTAGTGTGGAAAAACCACTTTTCGCACTTGTGTTAGTGTTGAAAAACCACTTTTCGCACTTGTGTTAGTGTTGAAAAACCACTTTTCACACTTGTGTTGGTGCAGGAAACCACATTTGCACTTGTATTAGTGTGGAAAAAACACGTTTTGCACTTGTGATAGTGTTGAAAAACCACTTTTCGCACTTGTGTTAGTGTTGAAAAACCACTTTTCGCACCTGTGTTAGTGTGGAAAAACCACTTTTCGCACTTTTGTTGGTGCAGGAAACCACTTTTGCACTTGTATTAGTGTGGAAAAAACACTTTTTGCACTTGTGATAGTGTTGAAAAACCACTTTTCGCACTTGTGTTAGTGTTGAAAAACCACTTTCGCACCTGTGTTAGTGTTGAAAAACCACTTTTCGCACTTGTGTTGGTGCAGGAAACCACTTTTGCACTTGTATTAGTGTGGAAAAAACACTTTTCGCACTTGTGTTAGTGTTGAAAAACCACTTTTCGCACTTGTGTTAGTGTTGAAAAGCCACTTTTCGCACTTGTGTTGGTGCAGGAAACCACTTTTGCACTTGTATTAGTGTGGAAAAAACACTTTTCGCACTTGTGTTAGTGTTGAAAAACCACTTTTCGCACTTGTGCTAGTGTTGAAAAACCACTTTTCGCACTTGTGTTGGTGCAGGAAACCACTTTTGCACTTGTATTTGTGTGGAAAAAACACTTTTTGCACTTGAGATAGTGTTGAAAAACCACTTTTCGCACTTGTGTTAGTGTTGAAAAACCACTTTTCGCACTTGTGTTTGTGTTGAAAAACCACTTTTCGCACTTGTGTTGGTGCAGGAAACCACTTTTGCACTTGTATTAGTGTGGAAAAAACACTTTTCGCACTTGTGTTAGTGTTGAAAAACCACCTTTCGCACTTGTGTTAGTGTTGAAAAACCACTTTTCGCACTTGTGTTGCTGCAGGAAACCACTTTTGCACTTGTATTAGTGTGGAAAAAAGACTTTCCGCACTTGTGTTAGTGTTGAAAAACCACGTTTCGCACTTGTGTTTGTGTTGAAAAACCACTTTTCGCACTTGTGTTGGTGCAGGAAACCACTTTTGCACTTGTATTAGTGTGGAAAAACCACTTTTCGCACTTGTGTTAGTGTTGAAAAACCACTTTTCGCACTTGAGTTAGTGTTGAAAAACCACTTTTCGCACTTGTGTTAGTGTTGAAAAACCACTTTTCGCACTTGTGTTGGTGCAGGAAACCACTTTTGCACTTGTATTAGTGTGGAAAAAACACTTTTCGCACTTGTGTTAGTGTTGAAAAACCACTTTTCGCACTTGTGTTAGTGTTGAAAAGCCACTTTTCGCACTTGTGTTGGTGCAGGAAACCACTTTTGCACTTGTATTAGTGTGGAAAAAACACTTTTCGCACTTGTGTTAGTGTTGAAAAACCACTTTTCGCACTTGTGCTAGTGTTGAAAAACCACTTTTCGCACTTGTGTTGGTGCAGGAAACCACTTTTGCACTTGTATTAGTGTGGAAAAAACACTTTTTGCACTTGAGATAGCGTTGAAAAACCACTTTTCGCACTTGTGTTAGTGTTGAAAAACCACTTTTCGCACTTGTGTTTGTGTTGAAAAACCACTTTTCGCACTTGTGTTGGTGCAGGAAACCACTTTTGCACTTGTATTAAATGTGGAAAAAACACTTTTCGCACTTGTGTTAGTGTTGAAAAACCACTTTTCGCACTTGTGTTAGTCTTGAAAAACCACTTTTCGCACTTGTGTTGCTGCAGGAAACCACTTTTGCACTTGTATTAGTGTGGAAAAAACACTTTCCGCACTTGTGTTAGTTTTGAAAAACCACGTTTCGCACTTGTGTTAGTGTTGAAAAACCACTTTTCGCACTTGTGTTGGTGCAGGAAACCACTTTTCCACTTGTATTAGTGTGGAAAAACCACTTTTCGCACTTGTGTTAGTGTTGAAAAACCACTTTTCGCACTTGTGTTAGTGCAGGAAACCACATTTGCACTTGTATTAGTGTGGAAAAAACACGTTTTGCACTTGTGATAGTGTTGAAAAACCACTTTTCGCACTTGTGTTAGTGTTGAAAAACCACTTTTCGCACCTGTGTTAGTGTTGAAAAACCACTTTTCGCACTTGTGTTGGTGCAGGAAACCACTTTTGCACTTGTATTAGTGTGGAAAAAACACTTTTTGCACTTGTGATAGTGTTGAAAAACCACTTTTCGCACTTGTGTTAGTGTTGAAAAACGACTTTTCGCACTTGTGTTGGTGCAGGAAACCACTTTTGCACTTGTATTAGTGTGGAAAAACCACTTTTCGGACTTGTGTTAGTGTTGAAAAACCACTTTTCGCACTTGTGTTAGTGTTGAAAAACCACTTTTCGCACTTGTGTTAGTGTTGAAAAACCACTTTTCCCACATGTGTTAGTGTTGAAAAACCACTTTTCGCACTTGTGTTGGTGCAGGAAACCACTTTTGCACTTGTATTAGTGTGGAAAAACCACTTTTCGCACTTGTGTTAGTGTTGAGAAACCACTTTTCGCACTTGTGTTAGTGTTGAAAAACCACTTTTCGCACTTGTGTTGGTGCAGGAAACCACTTTTGCACTTGTATTAGTGTGGAAAAAACACTTTTTGCACTTGTGATAGTGTTGAAAAACCACTTTTCGCACTTGTGTTAGTGTTGAAAAACCACTTTTCGCACTTGTGTTGGTGCAGGAAACCACTTTTCCACTTGTATTAGTGTGGAAAAACCACTTTTCGCACTTGTGTTAGTGTTGAAAAACCACTTTTCGCACTTGTGTTAGTGTTGAAAAACCACTTTTCACACTTGTGTTGGTGCAGGAAACCACATTTGCACTTGTATTAGTGTGGAAAAAACACGTTTTGCACTTGTGATAGTGTTGAAAAACCACTTTTCGCACTTGTGCTAGTGTTGAAAAACCACTTTTCGCACCTGTGTTAGTGTGGAAAAACCACTTTTCGCACTTTTGTTGGTGCAGGAAACCACTTTTGCACTTGTATTAGTGTGGAAAAAACACTTTTTGCACTTGTGATAGTGTTGAAAAACCACTTTTCGCACTTGTGTTAGTGTTGAAAAACCACTTTTCGCACCTGTGTTAGTGTTGAAAAACCACTTTTCGCACTTGTGTTGGTGCAGGAAACCACTTTTGCACTTGTATTAGTGTGGAAAAAACACTTTTCGCACTTGTGATAGTGTTGAAAAACCACTTTTCGCACTTGTGTTAGTGTTGAAAAACCACTTTTCGCACTTGTGTTAGTGTTGAAAAACCACTTTTCGCACTTGTGTTGGTGCAGGAAACCACTTTTGCACTTGTATTAGTGTGGAAAAAACACTTTTCGCACTTGTGTTAGTGTTGAAAAACCACTTTTCGCACTTGTGTTAGTGTTGAAAAGCCACTTTTCGCACTTGTGTTGGTGCAGGAAACCACTTTTGCACTTGTATTAGTGTGGAAAAAACACTTTTCGCACTTGTGTTAGTGTTGAAAAACCACTTTTCGCACTTGTGCTAGTGTTGAAAAACCACTTTTCGCACTTGTGTTGGTGCAGGAAACCACTTTTGCACTTGTATTTGTGTGGAAAAAACACTTTTTGCACTTGAGATAGTGTTGAAAAACCACTTTTCGCACTTGTGTTAGTGTTGAAAAACCACTTTTCGCACTTGTGTTTGTGTTGAAAAACCACTTTTCGCACTTGTGTTGGTGCAGGAAACCACTTTTGCACTTGTATTAGTGTGGAAAAAACACTTTTCGCACTTGTGTTAGTGTTGAAAAACCACTTTTCGCACTTGTGTTAGTGTTGAAAAACCACTTTTCGCACTTGTGTTGCTGCAGGAAACCACTTTTGCACTTGTATTAGTGTGGAAAAAAGACTTTCCGCACTTGTGTTAGTGTTGAAAAACCACGTTTCGCACTTGTGTTTGTGTTGAAAAACCACTTTTCGCACTTGTGTTGGTGCAGGAAACCACTTTTGCACTTGTATTAGTGTGGAAAAACCACTTTTCGCACTTGTGTTAGTGTTGAAAAACCACTTTTCGCACTTGAGTTAGTGTTGAAAAACCACTTTTCGCACTTGTGTTAGTGTTGAAAAACCACTTTTCGCACTTGTGTTGGTGCAGGAAACCACTTTTGCACTTGTATTAGTGTGGAAAAAACACTTTTCGCACTTGTGTTAGTGTTGAAAAACCACTTTTCGCACTTGTGTTAGTGTTGAAAAGCCACTTTTCGCACTTGTGTTGGTGCAGGAAACCACTTTTGCACTTGTATTAGTGTGGAAAAAACACTTTTCGCACTTGTGTTAGTGTTGAAAAACCACTTTTCGCACTTGTGCTAGTGTTGAAAAACCACTTTTCGCACTTGTGTTGGTGCAGGAAACCACTTTTGCACTTGTATTAGTGTGGAAAAAACACTTTTTGCACTTGAGATAGCGTTGAAAAACCACTTTTCGCACTTGTGTTAGTGTTGAAAAACCACTTTTCGCACTTGTGTTTGTGTTGAAAAACCACTTTTCGCACTTGTGTTGGTGCAGGAAACCACTTTTGCACTTGTATTAAATGTGGAAAAAACACTTTTCGCACTTGTGTTAGTGTTGAAAAACCACTTTTCGCACTTGTGTTAGTCTTGAAAAACCACTTTTCGCACTTGTGTTGCTGCAGGAAACCACTTTTGCACTTGTATTAGTGTGGAAAAAACACTTTCCGCACTTGTGTTAGTTTTGAAAAACCACGTTTCGCACTTGTGTTAGTGTTGAAAAACCACTTTTCGCACTTGTGTTGGTGCAGGAAACCACTTTTCCACTTGTATTAGTGTGGAAAAACCACTTTTCGCACTTGTGTTAGTGTTGAAAAACCACTTTTCGCACTTGTGTTAGTGCAGGAAACCACATTTGCACTTGTATTAGTGTGGAAAAAACACGTTTTGCACTTGTGATAGTGTTGAAAAACCACTTTTCGCACTTGTGTTAGTGTTGAAAAACCACTTTTCGCACCTGTGTTAGTGTTGAAAAACCACTTTTCGCACTTGTGTTGGTGCAGGAAACCACTTTTGCACTTGTATTAGTGTGGAAAAAACACTTTTTGCACTTGTGATAGTGTTGAAAAACCACTTTTCGCACTTGTGTTAGTGTTGAAAAACGACTTTTCGCACTTGTGTTGGTGCAGGAAACCACTTTTGCACTTGTATTAGTGTGGAAAAACCACTTTTCGGACTTGTGTTAGTGTTGAAAAACCACTTTTCGCACTTGTGTTAGTGTTGAAAAACCACTTTTCGCACTTGTGTTAGTGTTGAAAAACCACTTTTCCCACATGTGTTAGTGTTGAAAAACCACTTTTCGCACTTGTGTTGGTGCAGGAAACCACTTTTGCACTTGTATTAGTGTGGAAAAACCACTTTTCGCACTTGTGTTAGTGTTGAGAAACCACTTTTCGCACTTGTGTTAGTGTTGAAAAACCACTTTTCGCACTTGTGTTGGTGCAGGAAACCACTTTTGCACTTGTATTAGTGTGGAAAAAACACTTTTTGCACTTGTGATAGTGTTGAAAAACCACTTTTCGCACTTGTGTTAGTGTTGAAAAACCACTTTTCGCACTTGTGTTGGTGCAGGAAACCACTTTTCCACTTGTATTAGTGTGGAAAAACCACTTTTCGCACTTGTGTTAGTGTTGAAAAACCACTTTTCGCACTTGTGTTAGTGTTGAAAAACCACTTTTCACACTTGTGTTGGTGCAGGAAACCACATTTGCACTTGTATTAGTGTGGAAAAAACACGTTTTGCACTTGTGATAGTGTTGAAAAACCACTTTTCGCACTTGTGCTAGTGTTGAAAAACCACTTTTCGCACCTGTGTTAGTGTGGAAAAACCACTTTTCGCACTTTTGTTGGTGCAGGAAACCACTTTTGCACTTGTATTAGTGTGGAAAAAACACTTTTTGCACTTGTGATAGTGTTGAAAAACCACTTTTCGCACTTGTGTTAGTGTTGAAAAACCACTTTTCGCACCTGTGTTAGTGTTGAAAAACCACTTTTCGCACTTGTGTTGGTGCAGGAAACCACTTTTGCACTTGTATTAGTGTGGAAAAAACACTTTTCGCACTTGTGTTAGTGTTGAAAAACCACTTTTCGCACTTGTGTTAGTGTTGAAAAGCCACTTTTCGCACTTGTGTTGGTGCAGGAAACCACTTTTGCACTTGTATTAGTGTGGAAAAAACACTTTTCGCACTTGTGTTAGTGTTGAAAAACCACTTTTCGCACTTGTGCTAGTGTTGAAAAACCACTTTTCGCACTTGTGTTGGTGCAGGAAACCACTTTTGCACTTGTATTTGTGTGGAAAAAACACTTTTTGCACTTGAGATAGTGTTGAAAAACCACTTTTCGCACTTGTGTTAGTGTTGAAAAACCACTTTTCGCACTTGTGTTTGTGTTGAAAAACCACTTTTCGCACTTGTGTTGGTGCAGGAAACCACTTTTGCACTTGTATTAGTGTGGAAAAAACACTTTTCGCACTTGTGTTAGTGTTGAAAAACCACTTTTCGCACTTGTGTTAGTGTTGAAAAACCACTTTTCGCACTTGTGTTGCTGCAGGAAACCACTTTTGCACTTGTATTAGTGTGGAAAAAACACTTTCCGCACTTGTGTTAGTGTTGAAAAACCACGTTTCGCACTTGTGTTAGTGTTGAAAAACCACTTTTCGCACTTGTGTTGGTGCAGGAAACCACTTTTGCACTTGTATTAGTGTGGAAAAACCACTTTTCGCACTTGTGTTAGTGTTGAAAAACCACTTTTCGCACTTGAGTTAGTGTTGAAAAACCACTTTTCGCACTTGTGTTAGTGTTGAAAAACCACTTTTCGCACTTGTGTTGGTGCAGGAAACCACTTTTGCACTTGTATTAGTGTGGAAAAACCACTTTTCGCACTTGTGTTAGTGTTGAAAAACCACTTTTCACACTTATGTTAGTGTTGAAAAACCACTTTTCGCACTTGTGTTCGTGCAGGAAACCACTTTTGCACTTGTATTAGTGTGGAAAAAACACTTTTCGCACTTGTGTTAGTGTTGAAAAACCACTTTTCGCACTTGTGTTAGTGTTGAAAAACCACTTTTCGCACTTGTGTTAGTGTTGAAAAACCACTTTTCGCACTTGTGTTGGTGCAGGAAACCACTTTTGCACTTGTATTAGTGTGGAAAAAACACTTTTTGCACTTGTGATAGTGTTGAAAAACCACTTTTCGCACTTGTGTTAGTGTTGAAAAACCACTTTTCGCACTTGTGTTAGTGTTGAAAAACCACTTTTCGCACTTGTGTTGGTGCAGGAAACCACTTTTGCACTTGTATTTGTGTGGAAAAAACACTTTTCGCAATTGTGTTAGTGTTGAAAAACCACTTTTCGCACTTGTGTTAGTGTTGAAAAACCACTTTTCGCACTTGTGTTGGTGCAGGAAACCACTTTTGCACTTGTATTAGTGTGGAAAAAACATTTTTTGCACTTGTGATAGTGTTGAAAAACCACTTTTCGCACTTGTGTTAGTGTTGAAAAACGAGTTTTCGCACTTGTGTTGGTGCAGGAAACCACTTTTGCACTTGTATTAGTGTGGAAAAACCACTTTTCGCACTTGTGTTAGTGTTGAAAAACCACTTTTCGCACTTGTGTTAGTGTTGAAAAACCACTTTTCGCACTTGTGTTAGTGTTGAAAAACCACTTTTCGCACTTGTGTTAGTGTTGAAAAACCACTTTTCGCACTTGTGTTAGTGTTGAAAAACCACTTTTCGCACTTGTGTTGATGCAGGAAACCACTTTTGAACTTGTATTAGTGTGGAAAAACCACTTTTCGCACTTGTGTTAGTGTTGAAAAACCACTTTTCGCACTTGTGTTAGTGTTGAAAAACTACTTTTCGCACTTGTGTTAGTGTTGAAAAACCACTTTTCGCACTTGTGTTAGTGTTGAAAAACCACTTTTCGCACTTGTGTTGGTGCAGGAAACCACTTTTGCGCTTGTATTAGTGTGGAAAAAACACTTTTTGCACTTGTGATAGTGTTGAAAAACCACTTTTCGCACTAGTGTTAGTGTTGAAAAACCACTTTTCGCACTTGTGTTGGTGCAGGAAACCACTTTTGCACTTGTATTAGTGTGGAAAAACCACTTTTCGGACTTGTGTTAGTGTTGAAAAACCACTTTTCGCACTTGTGTTAGTGTTGAAAAACCACTTTTCGCACTTGTGTTAGTGTTGAAAAACCACTTTTCGCACATGTGTTAGTGTTGAAAAACCACTTTTCGCACTTGTGTTGGTGCAGGAAACCACTTTTGCACTTGTATTAGTGTGGATAAACCACTTTTCGCACTTGTGTTAGTGTTGAGAAACCACTTTTCGCACTTGTGTTAGTGTTGAAAAACCACTTTTCGCACTTGTGTTGGTGCAGGAAACCACTTTTGCACTTGTATTAGTGTGGAAAAACACTTTTTGCACTTGTGATAGTGTTGAAAAACCACTTTTCGCACTTGTGTTAGTGTTAAAAAACCACTTTTCGCACTTGTGTTGGTGCAGGAAACCACTTTTCCACTTGTATTAGTGTGGAAAAACCACTTTTCGCACTTGTGTTAGTGTTGAAAAACCACTTTTCGCACTTGTGTTAGTGTTGAAAAACCACTTTTCACACTTGTGTTGGTGCAGGAAACCACATTTGCACTTGTATTAGTGTGGAAAAAACACGTTTTGCACTTGTGATAGTGTTGAAAAACCACTTTTCGCACTTGTGTTAGTGTTGAAAAACCACTTTTCGCACCTGTGTTAGTGTGGAAAAACCACTTTTCGCACTTTTGTTGGTGCAGGAAACCACTTTTGCACTTGTATTAGTGTGGAAAAAACACTTTTTGCACTTGTGATAGTGTTGAAAAACCACTTTTCGCACTTGTGTTAGTGTTGAAAAACCACTTTTCGCACCTGTGTTAGTGTTGAAAAACCACTTTTCGCACTTGTGTTGGTGCAGGAAACCACTTTTGCACTTGTATTAGTGTGGAAAAAACACTTTTCACACTTGTGTTAGTGTTGAAAAACCACTTTTCGCACTTGTGTTAGTGTTGAAAAGCCACTTTTCGCACTTGTGTTGGTGCAGGAAACCACTTTTGCACTTGTATTAGTGTGGAAAAAACACTTTTCGCACTTGTGTTAGTGTTGAAAAACCACTTTTCGCACTTGTGCTAGTGTTGAAAAACCACTTTTCGCACTTGTGTTGGTGCAGGAAACCACTTTTGCACTTGTATTTGTGTGGAAAAAACACTTTTTGCACTTGAGATAGTGTTGAAAAACCACTTTTCGCACTTGTGTTAGTGTTGAAAAACCACTTTTCGCACTTGTGTTTGTGTTGAAAAACCACTTTTCGCACTTGTGTTGGTGCAGGAAACCACTTTTGCACTTGTATTAGTGTGGAAAAAACACTTTTCGCACTTGTGTTAGTGTTGAAAAACCACTTTTCGCACTTGTGTTAGTGTTGAAAAACCACTTTTCGCACTTGTGTTGCTGCAGGAAACCACTTTTGCACTTGTATTAGTGTGGAAAAAACACTTTCCGCACTTGTGTTAGTGTTGAAAAACCACGTTTCGCACTTGTGTTTGTGTTGAAAAACCACTTTTCGCACTTGTGTTGGTGCAGGAAACCACTTTTGCACTTGTATTAGTGTGGAAAAACCACTTTTCGCACTTGTGTTAGTGTTGAAAAACCACTTTTCGCACTTGAGTTAGTGTTGAAAAACCACTTTTCGCACTTGTGTTAGTGTTGAAAAACCACTTTTCGCACTTGTGTTGGTGCAGGAAACCACTTTTGCACTTGTATTAGTGTGGAAAAAACACTTTTCGCACTTGTGTTAGTGTTGAAAAACCACTTTTCGCACTTGTGTTAGTGTTGAAAAGCCACTTTTCGCACTTGTGTTGGTGCAGGAAACCACTTTTGCACTTGTATTAGTGTGGAAAAAACACTTTTCGCACTTGTGTTAGTGTTGAAAAACCACTTTTCGCACTTGTGCTAGTGTTGAAAAACCACTTTTCGCACTTGTGTTGGTGCAGGAAACCACTTTTGCACTTGTATTAGTGTGGAAAAAACACTTTTTGCACTTGAGATAGCGTTGAAAAACCACTTTTCGCACTTGTGTTAGTGTTGAAAAACCACTTTTCGCACTTGTGTTTGTGTTGAAAAACCACTTTTCGCACTTGTGTTGGTGCAGGAAACCACTTTTGCACTTGTATTACTGTGGAAAAAACACTTTTCGCACTTGTGTTAGTGTTGAAAAACCACTTTTCGCACTTGTGTTAGTCTTGAAAAACCACTTTTCGCACTTGTGTTGCTGCAGGAAACCACTTTTGCACTTGTATTAGTGTGGAAAAAACACTTTCCGCACTTGTGTTAGTTTTGAAAAACCACGTTTCGCACTTGTGTTAGTGTTGAAAAACCACTTTTCGCACTTGTGTTGGTGCAGGAAACCACTTTTCCACTTGTATTAGTGTGGAAAAACCACTTTTCGCACTTGTGTTAGTGTTGAAAAACCACTTTTCGCACTTGTGTTAGTGCAGGAAACCACATTTGCACTTGTATTAGTGTGGAAAAAACACGTTTTGCACTTGTGATAGTGTTGAAAAACCACTTTTCGCACTTGTGTTAGTGTTGAAAAACCACTTTTCGCACCTGTGTTAGTGTTGAAAAACCACTTTTCGCACTTGTGTTGGTGCAGGAAACCACTTTTGCACTTGTATTAGTGTGGAAAAAACACTTTTTGCACTTGTGATAGTGTTGAAAAACCACTTTTCGCACTTGTGTTAGTGTTGAAAAACGACTTTTCGCACTTGTGTTGGTGCAGGAAACCACTTTTGCACTTGTATTAGTGTGGAAAAACCACTTTTCGGACTTGTGTTAGTGTTGAAAAACCACTTTTCGCACTTGTGTTAGTGTTGAAAAACCACTTTTCGCACTTGTGTTAGTGTTGAAAAACCACTTTTCCCACATGTGTTAGTGTTGAAAAACCACTTTTCGCACTTGTGTTGGTGCAGGAAACCACTTTTGCACTTGTATTAGTGTGGAAAAACCACTTTTCGCACTTGTGTTAGTGTTGAGAAACCACTTTTCGCACTTGTGTTAGTGTTGAAAAACCACTTTTCGCACTTGTGTTGGTGCAGGAAACCACTTTTGCACTTGTATTAGTGTGGAAAAAACACTTTTTGCACTTGTGATAGTGTTGAAAAACCACTTTTCGCACTTGTGTTAGTGTTGAAAAACCACTTTTCGCACTTGTGTTGGTGCAGGAAACCACTTTTCCACTTGTATTAGTGTGGAAAAACCACTTTTCGCACTTGTGTTAGTGTTGAAAAACCACTTTTCGCACTTGTGTTAGTGTTGAAAAACCACTTTTCACACTTGTGTTGGTGCAGGAAACCACATTTGCACTTGTATTAGTGTGGAAAAAACACGTTTTGCACTTGTGATAGTGTTGAAAAACCACTTTTCGCACTTGTGCTAGTGTTGAAAAACCACTTTTCGCACCTGTGTTAGTGTGGAAAAACCACTTTTCGCACTTTTGTTGGTGCAGGAAACCACTTTTGCACTTGTATTAGTGTGGAAAAAACACTTTTTGCACTTGTGATAGTGTTGAAAAACCACTTTTCGCACTTGTGTTAGTGTTGAAAAACCACTTTTCGCACCTGTGTTAGTGTTGAAAAACCACTTTTCGCACTTGTGTTGGTGCAGGAAACCACTTTTGCACTTGTATTAGTGTGGAAAAAACACTTTTCGCACTTGTGTTAGTGTTGAAAAACCACTTTTCGCACTTGTGTTAGTGTTGAAAAGCCACTTTTCGCACTTGTGTTGGTGCAGGAAACCACTTTTGCACTTGTATTAGTGTGGAAAAAACACTTTTCGCACTTGTGTTAGTGTTGAAAAACCACTTTTCGCACTTGTGCTAGTGTTGAAAAACCACTTTTCGCACTTGTGTTGGTGCAGGAAACCACTTTTGCACTTGTATTTGTGTGGAAAAAACACTTTTTGCACTTGAGATAGTGTTGAAAAACCACTTTTCGCACTTGTGTTAGTGTTGAAAAACCACTTTTCGCACTTGTGTTTGTGTTGAAAAACCACTTTTCGCACTTGTGTTGGTGCAGGAAACCACTTTTGCACTTGTATTAGTGTGGAAAAAACACTTTTCGCACTTGTGTTAGTGTTGAAAAACCACTTTTCGCACTTGTGTTAGTGTTGAAAAACCACTTTTCGCACTTGTGTTGCTGCAGGAAACCACTTTTGCACTTGTATTAGTGTGGAAAAAACACTTTCCGCACTTGTGTTAGTGTTGAAAAACCACGTTTCGCACTTGTGTTAGTGTTGAAAAACCACTTTTCGCACTTGTGTTGGTGCAGGAAACCACTTTTGCACTTGTATTAGTGTGGAAAAACCACTTTTCGCACTTGTGTTAGTGTTGAAAAACCACTTTTCGCACTTGAGTTAGTGTTGAAAAACCACTTTTCGCACTTGTGTTAGTGTTGAAAAACCACTTTTCGCACTTGTGTTGGTGCAGGAAACCACTTTTGCACTTGTATTAGTGTGGAAAAACCACTTTTCGCACTTGTGTTAGTGTTGAAAAACCAATTTTCACACTTATGTTAGTGTTGAAAAACCACTTTTCGCACTTGTGTTCGTGCAGGAAACCACTTTTGCACTTGTATTAGTGTGGAAAAAACACTTTTCGCACTTGTGTTAGTGTTGAAAAACCACTTTTCGCACTTGTGTTAGTGTTGAAAAACCACTTTTCGCACTTGTGTTAGTGTTGAAAAACCACTTTTCGCACTTGTGTTGGTGCAGGAAACCACTTTTGCACTTGTATTAGTGTGGAAAAAACACTTTTTGCACTTGTGATAGTGTTGAAAAACCACTTTTCGCACTTGTGTTAGTGTTGAAAAACCACTTTTCGCACTTGTGTTAGTGTTGAAAAACCACTTTTCGCACTTGTGTTGGTGCAGGAAACCACTTTTGCACTTGTATTTGTGTGGAAAAAACACTTTTCGCAATTGTGTTAGTGTTGAAAAACCACTTTTCGCACTTGTGTTAGTGTTGAAAAACCACTTTTCGCACTTGTGTTGGTGCAGGAAACCACTTTTGCACTTGTATTAGTGTGGAAAAAACATTTTTTGCACTTGTGATAGTGTTGAAAAACCACTTTTCGCACTTGTGTTAGTGTTGAAAAACGAGTTTTCGCACTTGTGTTGGTGCAGGAAACCACTTTTGCACTTGTATTAGTGTGGAAAAACCACTTTTCGCACTTGTGTTAGTGTTGAAAAACCACTTTTCGCACTTGTGTTAGTGTTGAAAAACCACTTTTCGCACTTGTGTTAGTGTTGAAAAACCACTTTTCGCACTTGTGTTAGTGTTGAAAAACCACTTTTCGCACTTGTGTTAGTGTTGAAAAACCACTTTTCGCACTTGTGTTGATGCAGGAAACCACTTTTGAACTTGTATTAGTGTGGAAAAACCACTTTTCGCACTTGTGTTAGTGTTGAAAAACCACTTTTCGCACTTGTGTTAGTGTTGAAAAACTACTTTTCGCACTTGTGTTAGTGTTGAAAAACCACTTTTCGCACTTGTGTTAGTGTTGAAAAACCACTTTTCGCACTTGTGTTGGTGCAGGAAACCACTTTTGCGCTTGTATTAGTGTGGAAAAAACACTTTTTGCACTTGTGATAGTGTTGAAAAACCACTTTTCGCACTAGTGTTAGTGTTGAAAAACCACTTTTCGCACTTGTGTTGGTGCAGGAAACCACTTTTCCACTTGTATTAGTGTGGAAAAACCACTTTTCGCACTTGTGTTAGTGTTGAAAAACCACTTTTTGCACTTGTGTTAGTGTTGAAAAACCACTTTTCACACTTGTGTTGGTGCAGGAAACCACATTTGCACTTGTATTAGTGTGGAAAAAACACGTTTTGCACTTGTGATAGTGTTGAAAAACCACTTTTCGCACTTGTGTTAGTGTTGAAAAACCACTTTTCGCACCTGTGTTAGTGTTGAAAAACCACTTTTCGCACTTGTGTTGGTGCAGGAAACCACTTTTGCACTTGTATTAGTGTGGAAAAAACACTTTTCGCACTTGTGTTAGTGTTGAAAAACCACTTTTCGCACTTGTGTTAGTGTTGAAAAGCCACTTTTCGCACTTGTGTTGGTGCAGGAAACCACTTTTGCACTTGTATTAGTGTGGAAAAAACACTTTTCGCACTTGTGTTAGTGTTGAAAAACCACTTTTCGCACTTGTGCTAGTGTTGAAAAACCACTTTTCGCACTTATGTTGGTGCAGGAAACCACTTTTGCACTTGTATTAGTGTGGAAAAAACACTTTTCGCACTTGTGTTAGTGTTGAAAAACCACTTTTCGCACTTGTGTTAGTGTTGAAAAGCCACTTTTCGCACTTGTGTTGGTGCAGGAAACCACTTTTGCACTTGTATTAGTGTGGAAAAAACACTTTTCGCACTTGTGTTAGTGTTGAAAAACCACTTTTCGCACTTGTGCTAGTGTTGAAAAACCACTTTTCGCACTTGTGTTGGTGCAGGAAACCACTTTTGCACTTGTATTAGTGTGGAAAAAACACTTTTTGCACTTGAGATAGTGTTGAAAAACCACTTTTCGCACTTGTGTTAGTGTTGAAAAACCACTTTTCGCACTTGTGTTTGTGTTGAAAAACCACTTTTCGCACTTGTGTTGGTGCAGGAAACCACTTTTGCACTTGTATTACTGTGGAAAAAACACTTTTCGCACTTGTGTTAGTGTTGAAAAACCACTTTTCGCACTTGTGTTAGTCTTGAAAAACCACTTTTCGCACTTGTGTTGCTGCAGGAAACCACTTTTGCACTTGTATTAGTGTGGAAAAAACACTTTCCGCACTTGTGTTAGTTTTGAAAAACCACGTTTCGCACTTGTGTTAGTGTTGAAAAACCACTTTTCGCACTTGTGTTGGTGCAGGAAACCACTTTTCCACTTGTATTAGTGTGGAAAAACCACTTTTCGCACTTGTGTTAGTGTTGAAAAACCACTTTTCGCACTTGTGTTAGTGCAGGAAACCACATTTGCACTTGTATTAGTGTGGAAAAAACACGTTTTGCACTTGTGATAGTGTTGAAAAACCACTTTTCGCACTTGTGTTAGTGTTGAAAAACCACTTTTCGCACCTGTGTTAGTGTTGAAAAACCACTTTTCGCACTTGTGTTGGTGCAGGTAACCACTTTTGCACTTGTATTAGTGTGGAAAAAACACTTTTCGCACTTGTGTTAGTGTTGAAAAACCACTTTTCGCACTTGTGTTAGTGTTGAAAAGCCACTTTTCGCACTTGTGTTGGTGCAGGAAACCACTTTTGCACTTGTATTAGTGTGGAAAAAACACTTTTCGCACTTGTGTTAGTGTTGAAAAACCACTTTTTGCACTTGTGCTAGTGTTGAAAAACCACTTTTCGCACTTGTGTTGGTGCAGGAAACCACTTTTGCACTTGTATTAGTGTGGAAAAAACACTTTTTGCAGTTGAGATAGTGTTGAAAAACCACTTTTCGCACTTGTGTTAGTGTTGAAAAACCACTTTTCGCACTTGTGTTTGTGTTGAAAAACCACTTTTCGCACTTGTGTTGGTGCAGGAAACCACTTTTGCACTTGTATTACTGTGGAAAAAACACTTTTCGCACTTGTGTTAGTGTTGAAAAACCACTTTTCGCACTTGTGTTAGTGTTGAAAAACCACTTTTCGCACTTGTGTTGCTGCAGGAAACCACTTTTGCACTTGTATTAGTGTGGAAACCACTTTCCGCACTTTTGTATTAGTGTGGAAAAACCACTTTTCGCACTTGTGTTAGTGTTGAAAAACCACTTTTCGCACTTGAGTTAGTGTTGAAAAACCACTTTTCGCAGTTGTGTTAGTGTTGAAAAACCACTTTTCGCACTTGTGTTGGTGCAGGAAACCACATTTGCACTTGTATTAGTGTGGAAAAAACACATTTTGCACTTGTGATAGTGTTGAAAAACCACTTTTCGCACTTGTGTTAGTGTTGAAAAACCACTTTTCGCACCTGTGTTAGTGTGGAAAAACCACTTTTCGCGCTTTTGTTGGTGCAGGAAACCACTTTTGCACTTGTATTAGTGTGGAAAAAACACTTTTTGCACTTGTGATAGTGTTGAAAAACCACTTTTCGCACTTGTGTTAGTGTTGAAAAACCACTTTTCGCACCTGTGTTAGTGTTGAAAAACCACTTTTCGCACTTGTGTTGGTGCAGGAAACCACTTTTGCACTTGTATTAGTGTGGAAAAAACACTTTTCGCACTTGTGTTAGTGTTGAAAAACCACTTTTCGCACTTGTGTTAGTGTTGAAAAGCCACTTTTCGCACTTGTGTTGGTGCAGGAAACCACTTTTGCACTTGTATTAGTGTGGAAAAAACACTTTTCGCACTTGTGTTAGTGTTGAAAAACCACTTTTCGCACTTGTGCTAGTGTTGAAAAACCACTTTTCGCACTTGTGTTGGTGCAGGAAACCACTTTTGCACTTGTATTTGTGTGGAAAAAACACTTTTTGCACTTGAGATAGTGTTGAAAAACCACTTTTCGCACTTGTGTTAGTGTTGAAAAACCACTTTTCGCACTTGTGTTTGTGTTGAAAAACCACTTTTCGCACTTGTGTTGGTGCAGGAAACCACTTTTGCACTTGTATTAGTGTGGAAAAAACACTTTTCGCACTTGTGTTAGTGTTGAAAAACCACTTTTCGCACTTGTGTTAGTGTTGAAAAACCACTTTTCGCACTTGTGTTGCTGCAGGAAACCACTTTTGCACTTGTATTAGTGTGGAAAAAACACTTTCTGCACTTGTGTTAGTGTTGAAAAACCACGTTTCGCACTTGTGTTAGTGTTGAAAAACCACTTTTCGCACTTGTGTTGGTGCAGGAAACCACTTTTGCACTTGTATTAGTGTGGAAAAACCACTTTTCGCACTTGTGTTAGTGTTGAAAAACCACTTTTCGCACTTGAGTTAGTGTTGAAAAACCACTTTTCGCACTTGTGTTAGTGTTGAAAAACCACTTTTCGCACTTGTGTTGGTGCAGGAAACCACTTTTGCACTTGTATTAGTGTGGAAAAACCACTTTTCGCACTTGTGTTAGTGTTGAAAAACCACTTTTCACACTTGTGTTAGTGTTGAAAAACCACTTTTCGCACTTGTGTTGGTGCAGGAAACCACTTTTGCACTTGTATTAGTGTGGAAAAACCACTTTTCGCACTTGTGTTAGTGTTGAAAAACCACTTTTCGCACTTGTGTTAGTGTTGAAAAACCACTTTTCGCACTTGTGTTAGTGTTGAAAAACCACTTTTCGCACTTGTGTTGGTGCAGGAAACCACTTTTGCACTTGTATTAGTGTGGAAAAAACACTTTTTGCACTTCTTATAGTGTTGAAAAACCACTTTTCGCACTTGTGTTAGTGTTGAAAAACCACTTTTCGCACTTGTGTTAGTGTTGAAAAACCACTTTTCGCACTTGTGTTGGTGCAGGAAACCACTTTTGCACTTGTATTTGTGTGGAAAAAACACTTTTCGCAATTGTGTTAGTGTTGAAAAACCACTTTTCGCACTTGTGTTAGTGTTGAAAAACCACTTTTCGCGCTTGTGTTGGTGCAGGAAACCACTTTTGCACTTGTATTAGTGTGGAAAAAACATTTTTTGCACTTGTGATAGTGTTGAAAAACCACTTTTCGCACTTGTGTTAGTGTTGAAAAACGACTTTTCGCACTTGTGTTGGTGCAGGAAACCACTTTTGCACTTGTATTAGTGTGGAAAAACCACTTTTCGCACTTGTGTTAGTGTTGAAAAACCACTTTTCGCACTTGTGTTAGTGTTGAAAAACCACTTTTCGCACTTGTGTTAGTGTTGAAAAACCACTTTTCGCACTTGTGTTAGTGTTGAAAAACCACTTTTCGCACTTGTGTTAGTGTTGAAAAACCACTTTTCGCACTTGTGTTAGTGTTGAAAAACGAGTTTTCGCACTTGTGTTGGTGCAGGAAACCACTTTTGCACTTGTATTAGTGTGGAAAAACCACTTTTCGCACTTGTGTTAGTGTTGAAAAACCACTTTTCGCACTTGTGTTAGTGTTGAAAAACCACTTTTCGCACTTGTGTTAGTGTTGAAAAACCACTTTTCGCACTTGTGTTAGTGTTGAAAAACCACTTTTCGCACTTGTGTTAGTGTTGAAAAACCACTTTTCGCACTTGTGTTGATGCAGGAAACCACTTTTGAACTTGTATTAGTGTGGAAAAACCACTTTTCGCACTTGTGTTAGTGTTGAAAAACCACTTTTCGCACTTGTGTTAGTGTTGAAAAACTACTTTTCGCACTTGTGTTAGTGTTGAAAAACCACTTTTCGCACTTGTGTTAGTGTTGAAAAACCACTTTTCGCACTTGTGTTGGTGCAGGAAACCACTTTTGCGCTTGTATTAGTGTGGAAAAAACACTTTTTGCACTTGTGATAGTGTTGAAAAACCACTTTTCGCACTAGTGTTAGTGTTGAAAAACCACTTTTCACACTTGTGTTGGTGCAGGAAACCACTTTTCCACTTGTATTAGTGTGGAAAAACCACTTTTCGCACTTGTGTTAGTGTTGAAAAACCACTTTTTGCACTTGTGTTAGTGTTGAAAAACCACTTTTCACACTTGTGTTGGTGCAGGAAACCACATTTGCACTTGTATTAGTGTGGAAAAAACACGTTTTGCACTTGTGATAGTGTTGAAAAACCACTTTTCGCACTTGTGTTAGTGTTGAAAAACCACTTTTCGCACCTGTGTTAGTGTTGAAAAACCACTTTTCGCACTTGTGTTGGTGCAGGAAACCACTTTTGCACTTGTATTAGTGTGGAAAAAACACTTTTCGCACTTGTGTTAGTGTTGAAAAACCACTTTTCGCACTTGTGTTAGTGTTGAAAAGCCACTTTTCGCACTTGTGTTGGTGCAGGAAACCACTTTTGCACTTGTATTAGTGTGGAAAAAACACTTTTCGCACTTGTGTTAATGTTGAAAAACCACTTTTCGCACTTGTGCTAGTGTTGAAAAACCACTTTTCGCACTTATGTTGGTGCAGGAAACCACTTTTGCACTTGTATTAGTGTGGAAAAAACACTTTTCGCACTTGTGTTAGTGTTGAAAAACCACTTTTCGCACTTGTGTTAGTGTTGAAAAGCCACTTTTCGCACTTGTGTTGGTGCAGGAAACCACTTTTGCACTTGTATTAGTGTGGAAAAAACACTTTTCGCACTTGTGTTAGTGTTGAAAAACCACTTTTCGCACTTGTGCTAGTGTTGAAAAACCACTTTTCGCACTTGTGTTGGTGCAGGAAACCACTTTTGCACTTGTATTAGTGTGGAAAAAACACTTTTTGCACTTGAGATAGTGTTGAAAAACCACTTTTCGCACTTGTGTTAGTGTTGAAAAACCACTTTTCGCACTTGTGTTTGTGTTGAAAAACCACTTTTCGCACTTGTGTTGGTGCAGGAAACCACTTTTGCACTTGTATTACTGTGGAAAAAACACTTTTCGCACTTGTGTTAGTGTTGAAAAACCACTTTTCGCACTTGTGTTAGTCTTGAAAAACCACTTTTCGCACTTGTGTTGCTGCAGGAAACCACTTTTGCACTTGTATTAGTGTGGAAAAAACACTTTCCGCACTTGTGTTAGTTTTGAAAAACCACGTTTCGCACTTGTGTTAGTGTTGAAAAACCACTTTTCGCACTTGTGTTGGTGCAGGAAACCACTTTTCCACTTGTATTAGTGTGGAAAAACCACTTTTTGCACTTGTGTTAGTGTTGAAAAACCACTTTTCGCACTTGTGTTAGTGCAGGAAACCACATTTGCACTTGTATTAGTGTGGAAAAAACACGTTTTGCACTTGTGATAGTGTTGAAAAACCACTTTTCGCACTTGTGTTAGTGTTGAAAAACCACTTTTCGCACCTGTGTTAGTGTTGAAAAACCACTTTTCGCACTTGTGTTGGTGCAGGAAACCACTTTTGCACTTGTATTAGTGTGGAAAAAACACTTTTCGCACTTGTGTTAGTGTTGAAAAACCACTTTTCGCACTTGTGTTAGTGTTGAAAAGCCACATTTCGCACTTGTGTTGGTGCAGGAAACCACTTTTGCACTTGTATTAGTGTGGAAAAAACACTTTTCGCACTTGTGTTAGTGTTGAAAAACCACTTTTTGCACTTGTGCTAGTGTTGAAAAACCACTTTTCGCACTTGTGTTGGTGCAGGAAACCACTTTTGCACTTGTATTAGTGTGGAAAAAACACTTTTTGCAGTTGAGATAGTGTTGAAAAACCACTTTTCGCACTTGTGTTAGTGTTGAAAAACCACTTTTCGCACTTGTGTTTGTGTTGAAAAACCACTTTTCGCACTTGTGTTGGTGCAGGAAACCACTTTTGCACTTGTATTACTGTGGAAAAAACACTTTTCGCACTTGTGTTAGTGTTGAAAAACCACTTTTCGCACTTGTGTTAGTGTTGAAAAACCACTTTTCGCACTTGTGTTGCTGCAGGAAACCACTTTTGCACTTGTATTAGTGTGGAAACCACTTTCCGCACTTTTGTATTAGTGTGGAAAAACCACTTTTCGCACTTGTGTTAGTGTTGAAAAACCACTTTTCGCACTTGAGTTAGTGTTGAAAAACCACTTTTCGCAGTTGTGTTAGTGTTGAAAAACCACTTTTCGCACTTGTGTTGGTGCAGGAAACCACATTTGCACTTGTATTAGTGTGGAAAAAACACATTTTGCACTTGTGATAGTGTTGAAAAACCACTTTTCGCACTTGTGTTAGTGTTGAAAAACCACTTTTCGCACCTGTGTTAGTGTGGAAAAACCACTTTTCGCGCTTTTGTTGGTGCAGGAAACCACTTTTGCACTTGTATTAGTGTGGAAAAAACACTTTTTGCACTTGTGATAGTGTTGAAAAACCACTTTTCGCACTTGTGTTAGTGTTGAAAAACCACTTTTCGCACCTGTGTTAGTGTTGAAAAACCACTTTTCGCACTTGTGTTGGTGCAGGAAACCACTTTTGCACTTGTATTAGTGTGGAAAAAACACTTTTCGCACTTGTGTTAGTGTTGAAAAACCACTTTTCGCACTTGTGTTAGTGTTGAAAAGCCACTTTTCGCACTTGTGTTGGTGCAGGAAACCACTTTTGCACTTGTATTAGTGTGGAAAAAACACTTTTCGCACTTGTGTTAGTGTTGAAAAACCACTTTTCGCACTTGTGCTAGTGTTGAAAAACCACTTTTCGCACTTGTGTTGGTGCAGGAAACCACTTTTGCACTTGTATTTGTGTGGAAAAAACACTTTTTGCACTTGAGATAGTGTTGAAAAACCACTTTTCGCACTTGTGTTAGTGTTGAAAAACCACTTTTCGCACTTGTGTTTGTGTTGAAAAACCACTTTTCGCACTTGTGTTGGTGCAGGAAACCACTTTTGCACTTGTATTAGTGTGGAAAAAACACTTTTCGCACTTGTGTTAGTGTTGAAAAACCACTTTTCGCACTTGTGTTAGTGTTGAAAAACCACTTTTCGCACTTGTGTTGCTGCAGGAAACCACTTTTGCACTTGTATTAGTGTGGAAAAAACACTTTCTGCACTTGTGTTAGTGTTGAAAAACCACGTTTCGCACTTGTGTTAGTGTTGAAAAACCACTTTTCGCACTTGTGTTGGTGCAGGAAACCACTTTTGCACTTGTATTAGTGTGGAAAAACCACTTTTCGCACTTGTGTTAGTGTTGAAAAACCACTTTTCGCACTTGAGTTAGTGTTGAAAAACCACTTTTCGCACTTGTGTTAGTGTTGAAAAACCACTTTTCGCACTTGTGTTGGTGCAGGAAACCACTTTTGCACTTGTATTAGTGTGGAAAAACCACTTTTCGCACTTGTGTTAGTGTTGAAAAACCACTTTTCACACTTGTGTTAGTGTTGAAAAACCACTTTTCGCACTTGTGTTGGTGCAGGAAACCACTTTTGCACTTGTATTAGTGTGGAAAAACCACTTTTCGCACTTGTGTTAGTGTTGAAAAACCACTTTTCGCACTTGTGTTAGTGTTGAAAAACCACTTTTCGCACTTGTGTTAGTGTTGAAAAACCACTTTTCGCACTTGTGTTGGTGCAGGAAACCACTTTTGCACTTGTATTAGTGTGGAAAAAACACTTTTTGCACTTGTTATAGTGTTGAAAAACCACTTTTCGCACTTGTGTTAGTGTTGAAAAACCACTTTTCGCACTTGTGTTAGTGTTGAAAAACCACTTTTCGCACTTGTGTTGGTGCAGGAAACCACTTTTGCACTTGTATTTGTGTGGAAAAAACACTTTTCGCAATTGTGTTAGTGTTGAAAAACCACTTTTCGCACTTGTGTTAGTGTTGAAAAACCACTTTTCGCGCTTGTGTTGGTGCAGGAAACCACTTTTGCACTTGTATTAGTGTGGAAAAAACATTTTTTGCACTTGTGATAGTGTTGAAAAACCACATTTCGCACTTGTGTTAGTGTTGAAAAACGACTTTTCGCACTTGTGTTGGTGCAGGAAACCACTTTTGCATTTGTATTAGTGTGGAAAAACCACTTTTCGCACTTGTGTTAGTGTTGAAAAACCACTTTTCGCACTTGTGTTAGTGTTGAAAAACCACTTTTCGCACTTGTGTTAGTGTTGAAAAACCACTTTTCGCACTTGTGTTAGTGTTGAAAAACCACTTTTCGCACTTGTGTTAGTGTTGAAAAACCACTTTTCGCACTTGTGTTGATGCAGGAAACCACTTTTGAACTTGTATTAGTGTGGAAAAACCACTTTTCGCACTTGTGTTAGTGTTGAAAAACCACTTTTCGCACTTGTGTTAGTGTTGAAAAACTACTTTTCGCACTTGTGTTAGTGTTGAAAAACCACTTTTCGCACTTGTGTTATTGTTGAAAAACCACTTTTCGCACTTGTGTTGGTGCAGGAAACCACTTTTGCACTTGTATTAGTGTGGAAAAACCACTTTTCGCACTTGTGTTAGTGTTGAAAAACCACTTTTCACACTTGTGTTAGTGTTGAAAAACCACTTTTCGCACTTGTGTTGGTGCAGGAAACCACTTTTGCACTTGTATTAGTGTGGAAAAAACACTTTTCGCACTTGTGTTAGTGTTGAAAAACCACTTTTCGCACTTGTGTTAGTGTTGAAAAACCACTTTTCGCACTTGTGTTAGTGTTGAAAAACCACTTTTCGCACTTGTGTTGGTGCAGGAAACCACTTTTGCACTTGTATTAGTGTGGAAAAAACACTTTTTGCACTTGTGATAGTGTTGAAAAACCACTTTTCGCACTTGTGTTAGTGTTGAAAAACCACTTTTCGCACTTGTGTTAGTGTTGAAAAACCACTTTTCGCACTTGTGTTGGTGCAGGAAACCACTTTTGCACTTGTATTTGTGTGGAAAAAACACTTTTCGCAATTGTGTTAGTGTTGAAAAACCACTTTTCGCACTTGTGTTAGTGTTGAAAAACCACTTTTCGCACTTGTGTTGGTGCAGGAAACCACTTTTGCACTTGTATTAGTGTGGAAAAAACATTTTTTGCACTTGTGATAGTGTTGAAAAACCACTTTTCGCACTTGTGTTAGTGTTGAAAAACGAGTTTTCGCACTTGAGTTGGTGCAGGAAACCACTTTTGCACTTGTATTAGTGTGGAAAAACCACTTTTCGCACTTGTGTTAGTGTTGAAAAACCACTTTTCGCACTTGTGTTAGTGTTGAAAAACCACTTTTCGCACTTGTGTTAGTGTTGAAAAACCACTTTTCGCACTTGTGTTAGTGTTGAAAAACCACTTTTCGCACTTGTGTTAGTGTTGAAAAACCACTTTTCGCACTTGTGTTGATGCAGGAAACCACTTTTGAACTTGTATTAGTGTGGAAAAACCACTTTTCGCACTTGTGTTAGTGTTGAAAAACCACTTTTCGCACTTGTGTTAGTGTTGAAAAACTACTTTTCGCACTTGTTTTAGTGTTGAAAAACCACTTTTCGCACTTGTGTTAGTGTTGAAAAACCACTTTTCGCACTTGTGTTGGTGCAGGAAACCACTTTTGCGCTTGTATTAGTGTGGAAAAAACACTTTTTGCACTTGTGATAGTGTTGAAAAACCACTTTTCGCACTAGTGCTAGTGTTGAAAAACCACTTTTCGCACTTGTGTTGGTGCAGGAAACCACTTTTCCACTTGTATTAGTGTGGAAAAACCACTTTTCGCACTTGTGTTAGTGTTGAAAAACCACTTTTTGCACTTGTGTTAGTGTTGAAAAACCACTTTTCACACTTGTGTTGGTGCAGGAAACCACATTTGCACTTGTATTAGTGTGGAAAAAACACGTTTTGCACTTGTGATAGTGTTGAAAAACCACTTTTCGCACTTGTGTTAGTGTTGAAAAACCACTTTTCGCACCTGTGTTAGTGTTGAAAAACCACTTTTCGCACTTGTGTTGGTGCAGGAAACCACTTTTGCACTTGTATTAGTGTGGAAAAAACACTTTTCGCACTTGTGTTAGTGTTGAAAAACCACTTTTCGCACTTGTGTTAGTGTTGAAAAGCCACTTTTCGCACTTGTGTTGGTGCAGGAAACCACTTTTGCACTTGTATTAGTGTGGAAAAAACACTTTTCGCACTTGTGTTAATGTTGAAAAACCACTTTTCGCACTTGTGCTAGTGTTGAAAAACCACTTTTCGCACTTATGTTGGTGCAGGAAACCACTTTTGCACTTGTATTAGTGTGGAAAAAACACTTTTCACACTTGTGTTAGTGTTGAAAAACCACTTTTCGCACTTGTGTTAGTGTTGAAAAGCCACTTTTCGCACTTGTGTTGGTGCAGGAAACCACTTTTGCACTTGTATTAGTGTGGAAAAAACACTTTTCGCACTTGTGTTAGTGTTGAAAAACCACTTTTCGCACTTGTGTTAGTGTTGAAAAACTACTTTTCGCACTTGTGTTAGTGTTGAAAAACCACTTTTCGCACTTGTGTTAGTGTTGAAAAACCACTTTTCGCACTTGTGTTGGTGCAGGAAACCACTTTTGCGCTTGTATTAGTGTGGAAAAAACACTTTTTGCACTTGTGATAGTGTTGAAAAACCACTTTTCGCACTAGTGTTAGTGTTGAAAAACCACTTTTCGCACTTGTGTTGGTGCAGGAAACCACTTTTCCACTTGTATTAGTGTGGAAAAACCACTTTTCGCACTTGTGTTAGTGTTGAAAAACCACTTTTTGCACTTGTGTTAGTGTTGAAAAACCACTTTTCACACTTGTGTTGGTGCAGGAAACCACATTTGCACTTGTATTAGTGTGGAAAAAACACGTTTTGCACTTGTGATAGTGTTGAAAAACCACTTTTCGCACTTGTGTTAGTGTTGAAAAACCACTTTTCGCACTTGTGTTGGTGCAGGAAACCACTTTTGCACTTGTATTTGTGTGGAAAAAACACTTTTCGCAATTGTGTTAGTGTTGAAAAACCACTTTTCGCACTTGTGTTAGTGTTGAAAAACCACTTTTCGCACTTGTGTTGGTGCAGGAAACCACTTTTGCACTTGTATTAGTGTGGAAAAAACATTTTTTGCACTTGTGATAGTGTTGAAAAACGACTTTTCGCACTTGTGTTAGTGTTGAAAAACGAGTTTTCGCACTTGTGTTGGTGCAGGAAACCACTTTTGCACTTGTATTAGTGTGGAAAAACCACTTTTCGCACTTGTGTTAGTGTTGAAAAACCACTTTTCGCACTTGTGTTAGTGTTGAAAAACCACTTTTCGCACTTGTGTTAGTGTTGAAAAACCACTTTTCGCACTTGTGTTAGTGTTGAAAAACCACTTTTCGCACTTGTGTTAGTGTTGAAAAACCACTTTTCGCACTTGTGTTGATGCAGGAAACCACTTTTGAACTTGTATTAGTGTGGAAAACCACTTTTCGCACTTGTGTTAGTGTTGAAAAACCACTTTTCGCACTTGTGTTAGTGTTGAAAAACTACTTTTCGCACTTGTTTTAGTGTTGAAAAACCACTTTTCGCACTTGTGTTAGTGTTGAAAAACCACTTTTCGCACTTGTGTTGGTGCAGGAAACCACTTTTGCGCTTGTATTAGTGTGGAAAAAACACTTTTTGCACTTGTGATAGTGTTGAAAAACCACTTTTCGCACTAGTGCTAGTGTTGAAAAACCACTTTTCGCACTTGTGTTGGTGCAGGAAACCACTTTTCCACTTGTATTAGTGTGGAAAAACCACTTTTCGCACTTGTGTTAGTGTTGAAAAACCACTTTTTGCACTTGTGTTAGTGTTGAAAAACCACTTTTCACACTTGTGTTGGTGCAGGAAACCACATTTGCACTTGTATTAGTGTGGAAAAAACACGTTTTGCACTTGTGATAGTGTTGAAAAACCACTTTTCGCACTTGTGTTAGTGTTGAAAAACCACTTTTCGCACCTGTGTTAGTGTTGAAAAACCACTTTTCGCACTTGTGTTGGTGCAGGAAACCACTTTTGCACTTGTATTAGTGTGGAAAAAACACTTTTCGCACTTGTGTTAGTGTTGAAAAACCACTTTTCGCACTTGTGTTAGTGTTGAAAAGCCACTTTTCGCACTTGTGTTGGTGCAGGAAACCACTTTTGCACTTGTATTAGTGTGGAAAAAACACTTTTCGCACTTGTGTTAATGTTGAAAAACCACTTTTCGCACTTGTGCTAGTGTTGAAAAACCACTTTTCGCACTTATGTTGGTGCAGGAAACCACTTTTGCACTTGTATTAGTGTGGAAAAAACACTTTTCACACTTGTGTTAGTGTTGAAAAACCACATTTCGCACTTGTGTTAGTGTTGAAAAGCCACTTTTCGCACTTGTGTTGGTGCAGGAAACCACTTTTGCACTTGTATTAGTGTGGAAAAAACACTTTTCGCACTTGTGTTAGTGTTGAAAAACCACTTTTCGCACTTGTGTTAGTGTTGAAAAACTACTTTTCGCACTTGTGTTAGTGTTGAAAAACCACTTTTCGCACTTGTGTTAGTGTTGAAAAACCACTTTTCGCACTTGTGTTGGTGCAGGAAACCACTTTTGCGCTTGTATTAGTGTGGAAAAAACACTTTTTGCACTTGTGATAGTGTTGAAAAACCACTTTTCGCACTAGTGTTAGTGTTGAAAAACCACTTTTCGCACTTGTGTTGGTGCAGGAAACCACTTTTCCACTTGTATTAGTGTGGAAAAACCACTTTTCGCACTTGTGTTAGTGTTGAAAAACCACTTTTTGCACTTGTGTTAGTGTTGAAAAACCACTTTTCACACTTGTGTTGGTGCAGGAAACCACATTTGCACTTGTATTAGTGTGGAAAAAACACGTTTTGCACTTGTGATAGTGTTGAAAAACCACTTTTCGCACTTGTGTTAGTGTTGAAAAACCACTTTTCGCACCTGTGTTAGTGTTGAAAAACCACTTTTCGCACTTGTGTTGGTGCAGGAAACCACTTTTGCACTTGTATTAGTGTGGAAAAAACACTTTTCGCACTTGTGTTAGTGTTGAAAAACCACTTTTCGCACTTGTGTTAGTGTTGAAAAGCCACTTTTCGCACTTGTGTTGGTGCAGGAAACCACTTTTGCACTTGTATTAGTGTGGAAAAAACACTTTTCGCACTTGTGTTAATGTTGAAAAACCACTTTTCGCACTTGTGCTAGTGTTGAAAAACCACTTTTCGCACTTATGTTGGTGCAGGAAACCACTTTTGCACTTGTATTAGTGTGGAAAAAACACTTTTCACACTTGTGTTAGTGTTGAAAAACCACTTTTCGCACTTGTGTTAGTGTTGAAAAGCCACTTTTCGCACTTGTGTTGGTGCAGGAAACCACTTTTGCACTTGTATTAGTGTGGAAAAAACACTTTTCGCACTTGTGTTAGTGTTGAAAAACCACTTTTCGCACTTGTGCTAGTGTTGAAAAACCACTTTTCGCACTTGTGTTGGTGCAGGAAACCACTTTTGCACTTGTATTAGTGTGGAAAAAACACTTTTTGCACTTGAGATAGTG
This sequence comes from Myxine glutinosa, assembly GCF_964187855.1. Classification (NCBI taxonomy): domain Eukaryota; kingdom Metazoa; phylum Chordata; class Myxini; order Myxiniformes; family Myxinidae; genus Myxine; species Myxine glutinosa. Next base: position 79,148 of record NW_027617274.1, on the reverse strand, counting down.
TTGAAAAACCACTTTTCGCACTTGTGTTAGTGTTGAAAAACCACTTTTCGCACTTGTGTTTGTGTTGAAAAACCACTTTTCGCACTTGTGTTGGTGCAGGAAACCACTTTTGCACTTGTATTACTGTGGAAAAAACACTTTTCGCACTTGTGTTAGTGTTGAAAAACCACTTTTCGCACTTGTGTTAGTCTTGAAAAACCACTTTTCGCACTTGTGTTGCTGCAGGAAACCACTTTTGCACTTGTATTAGTGTGGAAAAAACACTTTCCGCACTTGTGTTAGTTTTGAAAAACCACGTTTCGCACTTGTGTTAGTGTTGAAAAACCACTTTTCGCACTTGTGTTGGTGCAGGAAACCACTTTTCCACTTGTATTAGTGTGGAAAAACCACTTTTCGCACTTGTGTTAGTGTTGAAAAACCACTTTTCGCACTTGTGTTAGTGCAGGAAACCACATTTGCACTTGTATTAGTGTGGAAAAAACACGTTTTGCACTTGTGATAGTGTTGAAAAACCACTTTTCGCACTTGTGTTAGTGTTGAAAAACCACTTTTCGCACCTGTGTTAGTGTTGAAAAACCACTTTTCGCACTTGTGTTGGTGCAGGAAACCACTTTTGCACTTGTATTAGTGTGGAAAAAACACTTTTCGCACTTGTGTTAGTGTTGAAAAACCACTTTTCGCACTTGTGTTAGTGTTGAAAAGCCACTTTTCGCACTTGTGTTGGTGCAGGAAACCACTTTTGCACTTGTATTAGTGTGGAAAAAACACTTTTCGCACTTGTGTTAGTGTTGAAAAACCACTTTTTGCACTTGTGCTAGTGTTGAAAAACCACTTTTCGCACTTGTGTTGGTGCAGGAAACCACTTTTGCACTTGTATTAGTGTGGAAAAAACACTTTTTGCAGTTGAGATAGTGTTGAAAAACCACTTTTCGCACTTGTGTTAGTGTTGAAAAACCACTTTTCGCACTTGTGTTTGTGTTGAAAAACCACTTTTCGCACTTGTGTTGGTGCAGGAAACCACTTTTGCACTTGTATTACTGTGGAAAAAACACTTTTCGCACTTGTGTTAGTGTTGAAAAACCACTTTTCGCACTTGTGTTAGTGTTGAAAAACCACTTTTCGCACTTGTGTTGCTGCAGGAAACCACTTTTGCACTTGTATTAGTGTGGAAACCACTTTCCGCACTTTTGTATTAGTGTGGAAAAACCACTTTTCGCACTTGTGTTAGTGTTGAAAAACCACTTTTCGCACTTGAGTTAGTGTTGAAAAACCACTTTTCGCAGTTGTGTTAGTGTTGAAAAACCACTTTTCGCACTTGTGTTGGTGCAGGAAACCACATTTGCACTTGTATTAGTGTGGAAAAAACACATTTTGCACTTGTGATAGTGTTGAAAAACCACTTTTCGCACTTGTGTTAGTGTTGAAAAACCACTTTTCGCACCTGTGTTAGTGTGGAAAAACCACTTTTCGCGCTTTTGTTGGTGCAGGAAACCACTTTTGCACTTGTATTAGTGTGGAAAAAACACTTTTTGCACTTGTGATAGTGTTGAAAAACCACTTTTCGCACTTGTGTTAGTGTTGAAAAACCACTTTTCGCACCTGTGTTAGTGTTGAAAAACCACTTTTCGCACTTGTGTTGGTGCAGGAAACCACTTTTGCACTTGTATTAGTGTGGAAAAAACACTTTTCGCACTTGTGTTAGTGTTGAAAAACCACTTTTCGCACTTGTGTTAGTGTTGAAAAGCCACTTTTCGCACTTGTGTTGGTGCAGGAAACCACTTTTGCACTTGTATTAGTGTGGAAAAAACACTTTTCGCACTTGTGTTAGTGTTGAAAAACCACTTTTCGCACTTGTGCTAGTGTTGAAAAACCACTTTTCGCACTTGTGTTGGTGCAGGAAACCACTTTTGCACTTGTATTTGTGTGGAAAAAACACTTTTTGCACTTGAGATAGTGTTGAAAAACCACTTTTCGCACTTGTGTTAGTGTTGAAAAACCACTTTTCGCACTTGTGTTTGTGTTGAAAAACCACTTTTCGCACTTGTGTTGGTGCAGGAAACCACTTTTGCACTTGTATTAGTGTGGAAAAAACACTTTTCGCACTTGTGTTAGTGTTGAAAAACCACTTTTCGCACTTGTGTTAGTGTTGAAAAACCACTTTTCGCACTTGTGTTGCTGCAGGAAACCACTTTTGCACTTGTATTAGTGTGGAAAAAACACTTTCTGCACTTGTGTTAGTGTTGAAAAACCACGTTTCGCACTTGTGTTAGTGTTGAAAAACCACTTTTCGCACTTGTGTTGGTGCAGGAAACCACTTTTGCACTTGTATTAGTGTGGAAAAACCACTTTTCGCACTTGTGTTAGTGTTGAAAAACCACTTTTCGCACTTGAGTTAGTGTTGAAAAACCACTTTTCGCACTTGTGTTAGTGTTGAAAAACCACTTTTCGCACTTGTGTTGGTGCAGGAAACCACTTTTGCACTTGTATTAGTGTGGAAAAACCACTTTTCGCACTTGTGTTAGTGTTGAAAAACCACTTTTCACACTTGTGTTAGTGTTGAAAAACCACTTTTCGCACTTGTGTTGGTGCAGGAAACCACTTTTGCACTTGTATTAGTGTGGAAAAACCACTTTTCGCACTTGTGTTAGTGTTGAAAAACCACTTTTCGCACTTGTGTTAGTGTTGAAAAACCACTTTTCGCACTTGTGTTAGTGTTGAAAAACCACTTTTCGCACTTGTGTTGGTGCAGGAAACCACTTTTGCACTTGTATTAGTGTGGAAAAAACACTTTTTGCACTTGTTATAGTGTTGAAAAACCACTTTTCGCACTTGTGTTAGTGTTGAAAAACCACTTTTCGCACTTGTGTTAGTGTTGAAAAACCACTTTTCGCACTTGTGTTGGTGCAGGAAACCACTTTTGCACTTGTATTTGTGTGGAAAAACACTTTTCGCAATTGTGTTAGTGTTGAAAAACCACTTTTCGCACTTGTGTTAGTGTTGAAAAACCACTTTTCGCGCTTGTGTTGGTGCAGGAAACCACTTTTGCACTTGTATTAGTGTGGAAAAAACATTTTTTGCACTTGTGATAGTGTTGAAAAACCACTTTTCGCACTTGTGTTAGTGTTGAAAAACGACTTTTCGCACTTGTGTTGGTGCAGGAAACCACTTTTGCACTTGTATTAGTGTGGAAAAACCACTTTTCGCACTTGTGTTAGTGTTGAAAAACCACTTTTCGCACTTGTGTTAGTGTTGAAAAACCACTTTTCGCACTTGTGTTAGTGTTGAAAAACCACTTTTCGCACTTGTGTTAGTGTTGAAAAACCACTTTTCGCACTTGTGTTAGTGTTGAAAAACCACTTTTCGCACTTGTGTTGATGCAGGAAACCACTTTTGAACTTGTATTAGTGTGGAAAAACCACTTTTCGCACTTGTGTTAGTGTTGAAAAACCACTTTTCGCACTTGTGTTAGTGTTGAAAAACTACTTTTCGCACTTGTGTTAGTGTTGAAAAACCACTTTTCGCACTTGTGTTAGTGTTGAAAAACCACTTTTCGCACTTGTGTTGGTGCAGGAAACCACTTTTGCACTTGTATTAGTGTGGAAAAAACACTTTTTGCACTTGTGATAGTGTTGAAAAACCACTTTTCGCACTAGTGTTAGTGTTGAAAAACCACTTTTCGCACTTGTGTTGGTGCAGGAAACCACTTTTCCACTTGTATTAGTGTGGAAAAACCACTTTTCGCACTTGTGTTAGTGTTGAAAAACCACTTTTTGCACTTGTGTTAGTGTTGAAAAACCACTTTTCACACTTGTGTTGGTGCAGGAAACCACATTTGCACTTGTATTAGTGTGGAAAAACACGTTTTGCACTTGTGAAAGTGTTGAAAAACCACTTTTCGCACTTGTGTTAGTGTTGAAAAACCACTTTTCGCACCTGTGTTAGTGTTGAAAAACCACTTTTTGCACTTGTGTTGGTGCAGGAAACCACTTTTGCACTTGTATTAGTGTGGAAAAAACACTTTTCGCACTTGTGTTAGTGTTGAAAAACCACTTTTCGCACTTGTGTTAGTGTTGAAAAGCCACTTTTCGCACTTGTGTTGGTGCAGGAAACCACTTTTGCACTTGTATTAGTGTGGAAAAAACACTTTTCGCACTTGTGTTAATGTTGAAAAACCACTTTTCGCACTTGTGCTAGTGTTGAAAAACCACTTTTCGCACTTATGTTGGTGCAGGAAACCACTTTTGCACTTGTATTAGTGTGGAAAAAACACTTTTCGCACTTGTGTTAGTGTTGAAAAACCACTTTTTGCACTTGTGTTAGTGTTGAAAAACCACTTTTCGCACTTGTGTTAGTGTTGAAAAACCACTTTTCGCACTTGTGTTGATGCAGGAAACCACTTTTGAACTTGTATTAGTGTGGAAAAACCACTTTTCGCACTTGTGTTAGTGTTGAAAAACCACTTTTCGCACTTGTGTTAGTGTTGAAAAACTACTTTTCGCACTTGTGTTAGTGTTGAAAAACCACTTTTCGCACTTGTGTTAGTGTTGAAAAACCACTTTTCGCACTTGTGTTGGTGCAGGAAACCACTTTTGCGCTTGTATTAGTGTGGAAAAAACACTTTTTGCACTTGTGATAGTGTTGAAAAACCACTTTTCGCACTAGTGTTAGTGTTGAAAAACCACTTTTCGCACTTGTGTTGGTGCAGGAAACCACTTTTCCACTTGTATTAGTGTGGAAAAACCACTTTTCGCACTTGTGTTAGTGTTGAAAAACCACTTTTTGCACTTGTGTTAGTGTTGAAAAACCACTTTTCACACTTGTGTTGGTGCAGGAAACCACATTTGCACTTGTATTAGTGTGGAAAAAACACGTTTTGCACTTGTGATAGTGTTGAAAAACCACTTTTCGCACTTGTGTTAGTGTTGAAAAACCACTTTTCGCACCTGTGTTAGTGTTGAAAAACCACTTTTCGCACTTGTGTTGGTGCAGGAAACCACTTTTGCAGTTGTATTAGTGTGGAAAAAACACTTTTCGCACTTGTGTTAGTGTTGAAAAACCACTTTTCGCACTTGTGTTAGTGTTGAAAAGCCACTTTTCGCACTTGTGTTGGTGCAGGAAACCACTTTTGCACTTGTATTAGTGTGGAAAAAACACTTTTCGCACTTGTGTTAATGTTGAAAAACCACTTTTCGCACTTGTGCTAGTGTTGAAAAACCACTTTTCGCACTTATGTTGGTGCAGGAAACCACTTTTGCACTTGTATTAGTGTGGAAAAAACACTTTTCGCACTTGTGTTAGTGTTGAAAAACCACTTTTCGCACTTGTGTTAGTGTTGAAAAGCCACTTTTCGCACTTGTGTTGGTGCAGGAAACCACTTTTGCACTTGTATTAGTGTGGAAAAAACACTTTTCGCACTTGTGTTAGTGTTGAAAAACCACTTTTCGCACTTGTGCTAGTGTTGAAAAACCACTTTTCGCACTTGTGTTGGTGCAGGAAACCACTTTTGCACTTGTATTAGTGTGGAAAAAACACTTTTTGCACTTGAGATAGTGTTGAAAAACCACTTTTCGCACTTGTGTTAGTGTTGAAAAACCACTTTTCGCACTTGTGTTTGTGTTGAAAAACCACTTTTCGCACTTGTGTTGGTGCAGGAAACCACTTTTGCACTTGTATTACTGTGGAAAAAACACTTTTCGCACTTGTGTTAGTGTTGAAAAACCACTTTTCGCACTTGTGTTAGTCTTGAAAAACCACTTTTCGCACTTGTGTTGCTGCAGGAAACCACTTTTGCACTTGTATTAGTGTGGAAAAAACACTTTCCGCACTTGTGTTAGTTTTGAAAAACCATGTTTCGCACTTGTGTTAGTGTTGAAAAACCACTTTTCGCACTTGTGTTGGTGCAGGAAACCACTTTTCCACTTGTATTAGTGTGGAAAAACCACTTTTCGCACTTGTGTTAGTGTTGAAAAACCACTTTTTGCACTTGTGTTAGTGTTGAAAAACCACTTTTCGCACTTGTGTTAGTGTTGAAAAACCACTTTTCGCACTTGTGTTGATGCAGGAAACCACTTTTGAACTTGTATTAGTGTGGAAAAACCACTTTTCGCACTTGTGTTAGTGTTGAAAAACCACTTTTCGCACTTGTGTTAGTGTTGAAAAACTACTTTTCGCACTTGTGTTAGTGTTGAAAAACCACTTTTCGCACTTGTGTTAGTGTTGAAAAACCACTTTTCGCACTTGTGTTGGTGCAGGAAACCACTTTTGCGCTTGTATTAGTGTGGAAAAAACACTTTTTGCACTTGTGATAGTGTTGAAAAACCACTTTTCGCACTAGTGTTAGTGTTGAAAAACCACTTTTCGCACTTGTGTTGGTGCAGGAAACCACTTTTCCACTTGTATTAGTGTGGAAAAACCACTTTTCGCACTTGTGTTAGTGTTGAAAAACCACTTTTTGCACTTGTGTTAGTGTTGAAAAACCACTTTTCACACTTGTGTTGGTGCAGGAAACCACATTTGCACTTGTATTAGTGTGGAAAAAACACGTTTTGCACTTGTGATAGTGTTGAAAAACCACTTTTCGCACTTGTGTTAGTGTTGAAAAACCACTTTTCGCACCTGTGTTAGTGTTGAAAAACCACTTTTCGCACTTGTGTTGGTGCAGGAAACCACTTTTGCAGTTGTATTAGTGTGGAAAAAACACTTTTCGCACTTGTGTTAGTGTTGAAAAACCACTTTTCGCACTTGTGTTAGTGTTGAAAAGCCACTTTTCGCACTTGTGTTGGTGCAGGAAACCACTTTTGCACTTGTATTAGTGTGGAAAAAACACTTTTCGCACTTGTGTTAATGTTGAAAAACCACTTTTCGCACTTGTGCTAGTGTTGAAAAACCACTTTTCGCACTTATGTTGGTGCAGGAAACCACTTTTGCACTTGTATTAGTGTGGAAAAAACACTTTTCGCACTTGTGTTAGTGTTGAAAAACCACTTTTCGCACTTGTGTTAGTGTTGAAAAGCCACTTTTCGCACTTGTGTTGGTGCAGGAAACCACTTTTGCACTTGTATTAGTGTGGAAAAAACACTTTTCGCACTTGTGTTAGTGTTGAAAAACCACTTTTCGCACTTGTGCTAGTGTTGAAAAACCACTTTTCGCACTTGTGTTGGTGCAGGAAACCACTTTTGCACTTGTATTAGTGTGGAAAAAACACTTTTTGCACTTGAGATAGTGTTGAAAAACCACTTTTCGCACTTGTGTTAGTGTTGAAAAACCACTTTTCGCACTTGTGTTTGTGTTGAAAAACCACTTTTCGCACTTGTGTTGGTGCAGGAAACCACTTTTGCACTTGTATTACTGTGGAAAAAACACTTTTCGCACTTGTGTTAGTGTTGAAAAACCACTTTTCGCACTTGTGTTAGTCTTGAAAAACCACTTTTCGCACTTGTGTTGCTGCAGGAAACCACTTTTGCACTTGTATTAGTGTGGAAAAAACACTTTCCGCACTTGTGTTAGTTTTGAAAAACCATGTTTCGCACTTGTGTTAGTGTTGAAAAACCACTTTTCGCACTTGTGTTGGTGCAGGAAACCACTTTTCCACTTGTATTAGTGTGGAAAAACCACTTTTCGCACTTGTGTTAGTGTTGAAAAACCACTTTTCGCACTTGTGTTAGTGCAGGAAACCACATTTGCACTTGTATTAGTGTGGAAAAAACACGTTTTGCACTTGTGATAGTGTTGAAAAACCACTTTTCGCACTTGTGTTAGTGTTGAAAAACCACTTTTCGCACCTGTGTTAGTGTTGAAAAACCACTTTTCGCACTTGTGTTGGTGCAGGAAACCACTTTTGCACTTGTATTAGTGTGGAAAAAACACTTTTCACACTTGTGTTAGTGTTGAAAAACCACTTTTCGCACTTGTGTTAGTGTTGAAAAGCCACTTTTCGCACTTGTGTTGGTGCAGGAAACCACTTTTGCACTTGTATTAGTGTGGAAAAAATACTTTTCGCACTTGTGTTAGTGTTGAAAAACCACTTTTTGCACTTGTGCTAGTGTTGAAAAACCACTTTTCGCACTTGTGTTGGTGCAGGAAACCACTTTTGCACTTGTATTAGTGTGGAAAATACACTTTTTGCAGTTGAGATAGTGTTGAAAAACCACTTTTCGCACTTGTGTTAGTGTTGAAAAACCACTTTTCGCACTTGTGTTTGTGTTGAAAAACCACTTTTCGCACTTGTGTTGGTGCAGGAAACCACTTTTGCACTTGTATTACTGTGGAAAAAACACTTTTCGCACTTGTGTTAGTGTTGAAAAACCACTTTTCGCACTTGTGTTAGTGTTGAAAAACCACTTTTCGCACTTGTGTTGCTGCAGGAAACCACTTTTGCACTTGTATTAGTGTGGAAACCACTTTCCGCACTTTTGTATTAGTGTGGAAAAACCACTTTTCGCACTTGTGTTAGTGTTGAAAAACCACTTTTCGCACTTGAGTTAGTGTTGAAAAACCACTTTTCGCACTTGTGTTAGTGTTGAAAAACCACTTTTCGCACTTGTGTTGGTGCAGGAAACCACATTTGCACTTGTATTAGTGTGGAAAAAACACATTTTGCACTTGTGATAGTGTTGAAAAACCACTTTTCGCACTTGTGTTAGTGTTGAAAAACCACTTTTCGCACCTGTGTTAGTGTGGAAAAACCACTTTTCGCACTTTTGTTGGTGCAGGAAACCACTTTTGCACTTGTATTAGTGTGGAAAAAACACTTTTTGCACTTGTGATAGTGTTGAAAAACCACTTTTCGCACTTGTGTTAGTGTTGAAAAACCACTTTTCGCACCTGTGTTAGTGTTGAAAAACCACTTTTCGCACTTGTGTTGGTGCAGGAAACCACTTTTGCACTTGTATTAGTGTGGAAAAAACACTTTTCGCACTTGTGTTAGTGTTGAAAAACCACTTTTCGCACTTGTGTTAGTGTTGAAAAGCCACTTTTCGCACTTGTGTTGGTGCAGGAAACCACTTTTGCACTTGTATTAGTGTGGAAAAAACACTTTTCGCACTTGTGTTAGTGTTGAAAAACCACTTTTCGCACTTGTGCTAGTGTTGAAAAACCACTTTTCGCACTTGTGTTGGTGCAGGAAACCACTTTTGCACTTGTATTTGTGTGGAAAAAACACTTTTTGCACTTGAGATAGTGTTGAAAAACCACTTTTCGCACTTGTGTTAGTGTTGAAAAACCACTTTTCGCACTTGTGTTTGTGTTGAAAAACCACTTTTCGCACTTGTGTTGGTGCAGGAAACCACTTTTGCACTTGTATTAGTGTGGAAAAAACACTTTTCGCACTTGTGTTAGTGTTGAAAAACCACTTTTCGCACTTGTGTTAGTGTTGAAAAACCACTTTTCGCACTTGTGTTGCTGCAGGAAACCACTTTTGCACTTGTATTAGTGTGGAAAAAACACTTTCCGCACTTGTGTTAGTGTTGAAAAACCACGTTTCGCACTTGTGTTAGTGTTGAAAAACCACTTTTCGCACTTGTGTTGGTGCAGGAAACCACTTTTGCACTTGTATTAGTGTGGAAAAACCACTTTTCGCACTTGTGTTAGTGTTGAAAAACCACTTTTCGCACTTGAGTTAGTGTTGAAAAACCACTTTTCGCACTTGTGTTAGTGTTGAAAAACCACTTTTCGCACTTGTGTTGGTGCAGGAAACCACTTTTGCACTTGTATTAGTGTGGAAAAACCACTTTTCGCACTTGTGTTAGTGTTGAAAAACCACTTTTCACACTTGTGTTAGTGTTGAAAAACCACTTTTCGCACTTGTGTTGGTGCAGGAAACCACTTTTGCACTTGTATTAGTGTGGAAAAACCACTTTTCGCACTTGTGTTAGTGTTGAAAAACCACTTTTCGCACTTGTGTTAGTGTTGAAAAACCACTTTTCGCACTTGTGTTAGTGTTGAAAAACCACTTTTCGCACTTGTGTTGGTGCAGGAAACCACTTTTGCACTTGTATTAGTGTGGAAAAAACACTTTTTGCACTTGTGATAGTGTTGAAAAACCACTTTTCGCACTTGTGTTAGTGTTGAAAAACCACTTTTCGCACTTGTGTTAGTGTTGAAAAACCACTTTTCGCACTTGTGTTGGTGCAGGAAACCACTTTTGCACTTGTATTTGTGTGGAAAAAACACTTTTCGCAATTGTGTTAGTGTTGAAAAACCACTTTTCGCACTTGTGTTAGTGTTGAAAAACCACTTTTCGCGCTTGTGTTGGTGCAGGAAACCACTTTTGCACTTGTATTAGTGTGGAAAAAACATTTTTTGCACTTGTGATAGTGTTGAAAAACCACTTTTGGCACTTGTGTTAGTGTTGAAAAACGACTTTTCGCACTTGTGTTGGTGCAGGAAACCACTTTTGCACTTGTATTAGTGTGGAAAAACCACTTTTCGCACTTGTGTTAGTGTTGAAAAACCACTTTTCGCACTTGTGTTAGTGTTGAAAAACCACTTTTCGCACTTGTGTTAGTGTTGAAAAACCACTTTTCGCACTTGTGTTAGTGTTGAAAAACCACTTTTCGCACTTGTGTTAGTGTTGAAAAACCACTTTTCGCACTTGTGTTGATGCAGGAAACCACTTTTGAACTTGTATTAGTGTGGAAAAACCACTTTTCGCACTTGTGTTAGTGTTGAAAAACCACTTTTCGCACTTGTGTTAGTGTTGAAAAACCACTTTTCGCACTTGTGTTAGTGTTGAAAAACTACTTTTCGCACTTGTGTTAGTGTTGAAAAACCACTTTTCGCACTTGTGTTAGTGTTGAAAAACCACTTTTCGCACTTGTGTTGGTGCAGGAAACCACTTTTGCACTTGTATTAGTGTGGAAAAACCACTTTTCGCACTTGTGTTAGTGTTGAAAAACCACTTTTTGCACTTGTGTTAGTGTTGAAAAACCACTTTTCACACTTGTGTTGGTGCAGGAAACCACATTTGCACTTGTATTAGTGTGGAAAAAACACGTTTTGCACTTGTGATAGTGTTGAAAAACCACTTTTCGCACTTGTGTTAGTGTTGAAAAACCACTTTTCGCACCTGTGTTAGTGTTGAAAAACCACTTTTCGCACTTGTGTTGGTGCAGGAAACCACTTTTGCACTTGTATTAGTGTGGAAAAAACACTTTTCGCACTTGTGTTAGTGTTGAAAAACCACTTTTCGCACTTGTGTTAGTGTTGAAAAGCCACTTTTCGCACTTGTGTTGGTGCAGGAAACCACTTTTGCACTTGTATTAGTGTGGAAAAAACACTTTTCGCACTTGTGTTAATGTTGAAAAACCACTTTTCGCACTTGTGCTAGTGTTGAAAAACCACTTTTCGCACTTATGTTGGTGCAGGAAACCACTTTTGCACTTGTATTAGTGTGGAAAAAACACTTTTCGCACTTGTGTTAGTGTTGAAAAACCACTTTTCGCACTTGTGTTAGTGTTGAAAAGCCACTTTTCGCAGTTGAGATAGTGTTGAAAAACCACTTTTCGCACTTGTGTTGGTGCAGGAAACCACTTTTGCACTTGTATTAGTGTGGAAAAAACACTTTTCGCACTTGTGTTAGTGTTGAAAAACCACTTTTTGCACTTGTGCTAGTGTTGAAAAACCACTTTTCGCACTTGTGTTGGTGCAGGAAACCACTTTTGCACTTGTATTAGTGTGGAAAAAACACTTTTTGCAGTTGAGATAGTGTTGAAAAACCACTTTTCGCACTTGTGTTGGTGCAGGAAACCACTTTTGCACTTGTATTAGTGTGGAAAAAACACTTTTCGCACTTGTGTTAGTGTTGAAAAACCACTTTTTGCACTTGTGTTAGTGTTGAAAAACCACTTTTCGCACTTGTGTTAGTGTTGAAAAACCACTTTTCGCACTTGTGTTGCTGCAGGAAACCACTTTTGCACTTGTATTAGTGTGGAAAAAACACTTTCCGCACTTGTGTTAGTGTTGAAAAACCACGTTTCGCACTTGTGTAAGTGTTGAAAAACCACTTTTCGCACTTGTGTTGGTGCAGGAAACCACTTTTGCACTTGTATTAGTGTGGAAAAACCACTTTTCGCACTTGTGTTAGTGTTGAAAAACCACTTTTCGCACTTGAGTTAGTGTTGAAAAACCACTTTTCGCACTTGTGTTAGTGTTGAAAAACCACTTTTCGCACTTGTGTTAGTGTTGAAAAACCACTTTTCGCACTTGTGTTGGTGCAGGAAACCACTTTTGCACTTGTATTAGTGTGGAAAAACCACTTTTCGCACTTGTGTTAGTGTTGAAAAACCACTTTTCGCACTTGTGTTAGTGTTGAAAAACCACTTTTCACACTTGTGTTGGTGCAGGAAACCACATTTGCACTTGTATTAGTGTGGAAAAAACACGTTTTGCACTTGTGATAGTGTTGAAAAACCACTTTTCGCACTTGTGTTAGTGTTGAAAAACCACTTTTCGCACCTGTGTTAGTGTTGAAAAAACACTTTTCGCACTTGTGTTGGTGCAGGAAACCACTTTTGCACTTGTATTAGTGTGGAAAAAACACTTTTCGCACTTGTGTTAGTGTTGAAAAACCACTTTTCGCACTTGTGTTAGTGTTGAAAAGCCACTTTTCGCACTTGTGTTGGTGCAGGAAACCACTTTTGCACTTGTATTAGTGTGGAAAAAACACTTTTCGCACTTGTGTTAGTGTTGAAAAACCACTTTTCGCACTTGTGCTAGTGTTGAAAAACCACTTTTCGCACTTGTGTTGGTGCAGGAAACCACTTTTGCACTTGTATTAGTGTGGAAAAAACACTTTTTGCACTTGAGATAGTGTTGAAAAACCACTTTTCGCACTTGTGTTAGTGTTGAAAAACCACTTTTTGCACTTGTGTTTGTGTTGAAAAACCACTTTTCGCACTTGTGTTGCTGCAGGAAACCACTTTTGCACTTGTATTACTGTGGAAAAAACACTTTTCGCACTTGTGTTAGTGTTGAAAAACCACTTTTCGCACTTGTGTTAGTCTTGAAAAACCACTTTTCGCACTTGTGTTGCTGCAGGAAACCACTTTTGCACTTGTATTAGTGTGGAAAAAACACTTTCCGCACTTGTGTTAGTTTTGAAAAACCATGTTTCGCACTTGTGTTAGTGTTGAAAAACCACTTTTCGCACTTGTGTTGGTGCAGGAAACCACTTTTCCACTTGTATTAGTGTGGAAAAACCACTTTTCGCACTTGTGTTAGTGTTGAAAAACCACTTTTCGCACTTGTGTTAGTGCAGGAAACCACATTTGCACTTGTATTAGTGTGGAAAAAACACGTTTTGCACTTGTGATAGTGTTGAAAAACCACTTTTCGCACTTGTGTTAGTGTTGAAAAACCACTTTTCGCACCTGTGTTAGTGTTGAAAAACCACTTTTCGCACTTGTGTTGGTGCAGGAAACCACTTTTGCACTTGTATTAGTGTGGAAAAAACACTTTTCACACTTGTGTTAGTGTTGAAAAACCACTTTTCGCACTTGTGTTAGTGTTGAAAAGCCACTTTTCGCACTTGTGTTGGTGCAGGAAACCACTTTTGCACTTGTATTAGTGTGGAAAAAATACTTTTCGCACTTGTGTTAGTGTTGAAAAACCACTTTTTGCACTTGTGCTAGTGTTGAAAAACCACTTTTCGCACTTGTGTTGGTGCAGGAAACCACTTTTGCACTTGTATTAGTGTGGAAAAAACACTTTTTGCAGTTGAGATAGTGTTGAAAAACCACTTTTCGCACTTGTGTTAGTGTTGAAAAACCACTTTTCGCACTTGTGTTTGTGTTGAAAAACCACTTTTCGCACTTGTGTTGGTGCAGGAAACCACTTTTGCACTTGTATTACTGTGGAAAAAACACTTTTCGCACTTGTGTTAGTGTTGAAAAACCACTTTTCGCACTTGTGTTAGTGTTGAAAAACCACTTTTCGCACTTGTGTTGCTGCAGGAAACCACTTTTGCACTTGTATTAGTGTGGAAACCACTTTCCGCACTTTTGTATTAGTGTGGAAAAACCACTTTTCGCACTTGTGTTAGTGTTGAAAAACCACTTTTCGCACTTGAGTTAGTGTTGAAAAACCACTTTTCGCACTTGTGTTAGTGTTGAAAAACCACTTTTCGCACTTGTGTTGGTGCAGGAAACCACATTTGCACTTGTATTAGTGTGGAAAAAACACATTTTGCACTTGTGATAGTGTTGAAAAACCACTTTTCGCACTTGTGTTAGTGTTGAAAAACCACTTTTCGCACCTGTGTTAGTGTGGAAAAACCACTTTTCGCACTTTTGTTGGTGCAGGAAACCACTTTTGCACTTGTATTAGTGTGGAAAAAACACTTTTTGCACTTGTGATAGTGTTGAAAAACCACTTTTCGCACTTGTGTTAGTGTTGAAAAACCACTTTTCGCACCTGTGTTAGTGTTGAAAAACCACTTTTCGCACTTGTGTTGGTGCAGGAAACCACTTTTGCACTTGTATTAGTGTGGAAAAAACACTTTTCGCACTTGTGTTAGTGTTGAAAAACCACTTTTCGCACTTGTGTTAGTGTTGAAAAGCCACTTTTCGCACTTGTGTTGGTGCAGGAAACCACTTTTGCACTTGTATTAGTGTGGAAAAAACACTTTTCGCACTTGTGTTAGTGTTGAAAAACCACTTTTCGCACTTGTGCTAGTGTTGAAAAACCACTTTTCGCACTTGTGTTGGTGCAGGAAACCACTTTTGCACTTGTATTTGTGTGGAAAAAACACTTTTTGCACTTGAGATAGTGTTGAAAAACCACTTTTCGCACTTGTGTTAGTGTTGAAAAACCACTTTTCGCACTTGTGTTTGTGTTGAAAAACCACTTTTCGCACTTGTGTTGGTGCAGGAAACCACTTTTGCACTTGTATTAGTGTGGAAAAAACACTTTTCGCACTTGTGTTAGTGTTGAAAAACCACTTTTCGCACTTGTGTTAGTGTTGAAAAACCACTTTTCGCACTTGTGTTGCTGCAGGAAACCACTTTTGCACTTGTATTAGTGTGGAAAAAACACTTTCCGCACTTGTGTTAGTGTTGAAAAACCACGTTTCGCACTTGTGTTAGTGTTGAAAAACCACTTTTCGCACTTGTGTTGGTGCAGGAAACCACTTTTGCACTTGTATTAGTGTGGAAAAACCACTTTTCGCACTTGTGTTAGTGTTGAAAAACCACTTTTCGCACTTGAGTTAGTGTTGAAAAACCACTTTTCGCACTTGTGTTAGTGTTGAAAAACCACTTTTCGCACTTGTGTTGGTGCAGGAAACCACTTTTGCACTTGTATTAGTGTGGAAAAACCACTTTTCGCACTTGTGTTAGTGTTGAAAAACCACTTTTCACACTTGTGTTAGTGTTGAAAAACCACTTTTCGCACTTGTGTTGGTGCAGGAAACCACTTTTGCACTTGTATTAGTGTGGAAAAACCACTTTTCGCACTTGTGTTAGTGTTGAAAAACCACTTTTCGCACTTGTGTTAGTGTTGAAAAACCACTTTTCGCACTTGTGTTAGTGTTGAAAAACCACTTTTCGCACTTGTGTTGGTGCAGGAAACCACTTTTGCACTTGTATTAGTGTGGAAAAAACACTTTTTGCACTTGTGATAGTGTTGAAAAACCACTTTTCGCACTTGTGTTAGTGTTGAAAAACCACTTTTCGCACTTGTGTTAGTGTTGAAAAACCACTTTTCGCACTTGTGTTGGTGCAGGAAACCACTTTTGCACTTGTATTTGTGTGGAAAAAACACTTTTCGCAATTGTGTTAGTGTTGAAAAACCACTTTTCGCACTTGTGTTAGTGTTGAAAAACCACTTTTCGCGCTTGTGTTGGTGCAGGAAACCACTTTTGCACTTGTATTAGTGTGGAAAAAACATTTTTTGCACTTGTGATAGTGTTGAAAAACCACTTTTCGCACTTGTGTTAGTGTTGAAAAACGACTTTTCGCACTTGTGTTGGTGCAGGAAACCACTTTTGCACTTGTATTAGTGTGGAAAAACCACTTTTCGCACTTGTGTTAGTGTTGAAAAACCACTTTTCGCACTTGTGTTAGTGTTGAAAAACCACTTTTCGCACTTGTGTTAGTGTTGAAAAACCACTTTTCGCACTTGTGTTAGTGTTGAAAAACCACTTTTCGCACTTGTGTTAGTGTTGAAAAACCACTTTTCGCACTTGTGTTGATGCAGGAAACCACTTTTGAACTTGTATTAGTGTGGAAAAACCACTTTTCGCACTTGTGTTAGTGTTGAAAAACCACTTTTCGCACTTGTGTTAGTGTTGAAAAACTACTTTTCGCACTTGTGTTAGTGTTGAAAAACCACTTTTCGCACTTGTGTTAGTGTTGAAAAACCACTTTTCGCACTTGTGTTGGTGCAGGAAACCACTTTTGCACTTGTATTAGTGTGGAAAAAACACTTTTTGCACTTGTGATAGTGTTGAAAAACCACTTTTCGCACTAGTGTTAGTGTTGAAAAACCACTTTTCGCACTTGTGTTGGTGCAGGAAACCACTTTTCCACTTGTATTAGTGTGGAAAAACCACTTTTCGCACTTGTGTTAGTGTTGAAAAACCACTTTTTGCACTTGTGTTAGTGTTGAAAAACCACTTTTCACACTTGTGTTGGTGCAGGAAACCACATTTGCACTTGTATTAGTGTGGAAAAAACACGTTTTGCACTTGTGATAGTGTTGAAAAACCACTTTTCGCACTTGTGTTAGTGTTGAAAAACCACTTTTCGCACCTGTGTTAGTGTTGAAAAACCACTTTTCGCACTTGTGTTGGTGCAGGAAACCACTTTTGCACTTGTATTAGTGTGGAAAAAACACTTTTCGCACTTGTGTTAGTGTTGAAAAACCACTTTTCGCACTTGTGTTAGTGTTGAAAAGCCACTTTTCGCACTTGTGTTGGTGCAGGAAACCACTTTTGCACTTGTATTAGTGTGGAAAAAACACTTTTCGCACTTGTGTTAATGTTGAAAAACCACTTTTCGCACTTGTGCTAGTGTTGAAAAACCACTTTTCGCACTTATGTTGGTGCAGGAAACCACTTTTGCACTTGTATTAGTGTGGAAAAAACACTTTTCGCACTTGTGTTAGTGTTGAAAAACCACTTTTCGCACTTGTGTTAGTGTTGAAAAGCCACTTTTCGCACTTGTGTTGGTGCAGGAAACCACTTTTGCACTTGTATTAGTGTGGAAAAAACACTTTTCGCACTTGTGTTAGTGTTGAAAAACCACTTTTCGCACTTGTGCTAGTGTTGAAAAACCACTTTTCGCACTTGTGTTGGTGCAGGAAACCACTTTTGCACTTGTATTAGTGTGGAAAAAACACTTTTTGCACTTGAGATAGTGTTGAAAAACCACTTTTCGCACTTGTGTTTGTGTTGAAAAACCACTTTTCGCACTTGTGTTGGTGCAGGAAACCACTTTTGCACTTGTATTACTGTGGAAAAAACACTTTTCGCACTTGTGTTAGTGTTGAAAAACCACTTTTCGCACTTGTGTTACTATTGAAAAACCACTTTTCGCACTTGTGTTGCTGCAGGAAACCACTTTTGCACTTGTATTAGTGTGGAAAAAACACTTTCCGCACTTGTGTTAGTTTTGAAAAACCATGTTTCGCACTTGTGTTAGTGTGGAAAAACCACTTTTCGCACTTGTGTTAGTGTTGAAAAACCACTTTTCGCACTTGTGTTAGTGCAGGAAACCACATTTGCACTTGTATTAGTGTGGAAAAAACACGTTTTGCACTTGTGATAGTGTTGAAAAACCAATTTTCGCACTTGTGTTAGTGTTGAAAAACCACTTTTCGCACCTGTGTTAGTGTTGAAAAACCACTTTTCGCACTTGTGTTGGTGCAGGAAACCACTTTTGCACTTGTATTAGTGTGGAAAAAACACTTTTCGCACTTGTGTTAGTGTTGAAAAACCACTTTTCGCACTTGTGTTAGTGTTGAAAAGCCACTTTTCGCACTTGTGTTGGTGCAGGAAACCACTTTTGCACTTGCATTAGTGTGGAAAAAACACTTTTCGCACTTGTGTTAGTGTTGAAAAACCACTTTTTGCACTTGTGCTAGTGTTGAAAAACCACTTTTCGCACTTGTGTTGGTGCAGGAAACCACTTTTGCACTTGTATTAGTGTGGAAAAAACACTTTTTGCAGTTGAGATAGTGTTGAAAAACCACTTTTCGCACTTGTGTTAGTGTTGAAAAACCACTTTTCGCACTTGTGTTAGTGTTGAAAAACCACTTTTCGCACTTGTGTTGGTGCAGGAAACCACTTTTGCACTTGTATTTGTGTGGAAAAAAACACTTTTTCGCAATTGTGTTAGTGTTGAAAAACCACTTTTCGCACTTGTGTTAGTGTTGAAAAACCACTTTTCGCGCTTGTGTTGGTGCAGGAAACCACTTTTGCACTTGTATTAGTGTGGAAAAAAACATTTTTTTATACTTGTGATAGTGTTGAAAAACCACTTTTCGCACTTGTGTTAGTGTTGAAAAACGACTTTTCGCACTTGTGTTGGTGCAGGAAACCACTTTTGCACTTGTATTAGTGTGGAAAAAACCACTTTTCGCACTTGTGTTAGTGTTGAAAAACCACTTTTCGCACTTGTGTTAGTGTTGAAAAACCACTTTTCGCACTTGTGTTAGTGTTGAAAAACCACTTTTCGCACTTGTGTTGGTGTTGAAAAACCACTTTTCGCACTTGTGTTGATGCAGGAAACCACTTTTGAACTTGTATTAGTGTGGAAAAACCACTTTTCGCACTTGTGTTAGTGTTGAAAAACCACTTTTCGCACTTGTGTTAGTGTTGAAAAACTACTTTTCGCACTTGTGTTAGTGTTGAAAAACCACTTTTCCGCACTTGTGTTAGTGTTGAAAAACCACTTTTCGCACTTGTGTTGGTGCAGGAAACCACTTTTGCACTTGTATTAGTGTGGAAAAAACACTTTTTGCACTTGTGATAGTGTTGAAAAACCACTTTTCGCACTAGTGTTAGTGTTGAAAAACCACTTTTCGCACTTGTGTTGGTGCAGGAAACCACTTTTCCACTTGTATTAGTGTGGAAAAAACCACTTTTCGCACTTGTGTTAGTGTTGAAAAACCACTTTTTGCACTTGTGTTAGTGTTGAAAAACCACTTTTCACACTTGTGTTGGTGCAGGAAACCACATTTGCACTTGTATTAGTGTGGAAAAAACACGTTTTGCACTTGTGATAGTGTTGAAAAACCACTTTTCGCACTTGTGTTAGTGTTGAAAAACCACTTTTCGCACCTGTGTTAGTGTTGAAAAACCACTTTTCGCACTTGTGTTGGGTGCAGGAAACCACTTTTGCACTTGTATTAGTGTGGAAAAAACACTTTTCGCACTTGTGTTAGTGTTGAAAACCACTTTTCGCACTTGTGTTAGTGTTGAAAAGCCACTTTTCGCACTTGTGTTGGTGCAGGAAACCACTTTTGCACTTGTATTAGTGTGGAAAAAACACTTTTCGCACTTGTGTTAATGTTGAAAAACCACTTTTCGCACTTGTGCTAGTGTTGAAAAACCACTTTTCGCACTTATGTTGGTGCAGGAAACCACTTTTGCACTTGTATTAGTGTGGAAAAAAACACTTTTCGCACTTGTGTTAGTGTTGAAAAAACCACTTTTCGCACTTGTGTTAGTGTTGAAAAGCCACTTTTCGCACTTGTGTTGGTGCAGGAAACCACTTTTGCACTTGTATTAGTGTGGAAAAAACACTTTTCGCACTTGTGTTAGTGTTGAAAAACCACTTTTCGCACTTGTGCTAGTGTTGAAAAACCACTTTTCGCACTTGTGTTGGTGCAGGAAAACCACTTTTGCACTTGTATTAGTGTGGAAAAAACACTTTTTGCACTTGAGATAGTGTTGAAAAACCACTTTTCGCACTTGTGTTTGTGTTGAAAAACCACTTTTCGCACTTGTGTTGGTGCAGGAAACCACTTTTGCACTTGTATTACTGTGGAAAAAACACTTTTCGCACTTGTGTTAGTGTTGAAAAACCACTTTTCGCACTTGTGTTACTATTGAAAAACCACTTTTCGCACTTGTGTTGCTGCAGGAAACCACTTTTGCACTTGTATTAGTGTGGAAAAAACACTTTCCGCACTTGTGTTAGTTTTGAAAAACCATGTTTCGCACTTGTGTTAGTGTGGAAAAAACCACTTTTCGCACTTGTGTTAGTGTTGAAAAACCACTTTTCGCACTTGTGTTAGTGCAGGAAACCACATTTGCACTTGTATTAGTGTGGAAAAAACACGTTTTGCACTTGTGATAGTGTTGAAAAACCACTTTTCGCACTTGTGTTAGTGTTGAAAAACCACTTTTCGCACCTGTGTTAGTGTTGAAAAACCACTTTTCGCACTTGTGTTGGTGCAGGAAACCACTTTTGCACTTGTATTAGTGTGGAAAAAACACTTTTCGCACTTGTGTTAGTGTTGAAAAACCACTTTTCGCACTTGTGTTAGTGTTGAAAAGCCACTTTTCGCACTTGTGTTGGTGCAGGAAACCACTTTTGCACTTGTATTAGTGTGGAAAAAACACTTTTCGCACTTGTGTTAGTGTTGAAAAACCACTTTTTGCACTTGTGCTAGTGTTGAAAAACCACTTTTCGCACTTGTGTTGGTGCAGGAAACCACTTTTGCACTTGTATTAGTGTGGAAAAAACACTTTTTGCAGTTGAGATAGTGTTGAAAAACCACTTTTCGCACTTGTGTTAGTGTTGAAAAAACCACTTTTCGCACTTGTGTTTGTGTTGAAAAACCACTTTCGCACTTGTGTTGGTGCAGGAAACCACTTTTGCACTTGTATTACTGTGGAAAAAACACTTTTCGCACTTGTGTTAGTGTTGAAAAACCACTTTTCGCACTTGTGTTAGTGTTGAAAAACCACTTTTCGCACTTGTGTTGCTGCAGGAAACCACTTTTGCACTTGTATTAGTGTGGAAACCACTTTCCGCACTTTTTGTATTAGTGTGAAAAACCACTTTTCGCACTTGTGTTAGTGTTGAAAAACCACTTTTCGCACTTGAGTTAGTGTTGAAAAACCACTTTTCGCACTTGTGTTAGTGTTGAAAAACCACTTTTCGCACTTGTGTTAGTGTTGAAAAACCACTTTCGCACTTGTGTTGGTGCAGGAAACCACTTTTGCACTTGTATTAGTGTGGAAAAAACACTTTTCGCACTTGTGTTAGTGTTGAAAAACCACTTTTTGCACTTGTGTTAGTGTTGAAAAACCACTTTTCGCACTTGTGTTAGTGTTGAAAAACCACTTTTCGCACTTGTGTTGCTGCAGGAAACCACTTTTGCACTTGTATTAGTGTGGAAAAAACACTTTCCGCACTTGTGTTAGTGTTGAAAAACCACGTTTCGCACTTGTGTAAGTGTTGAAAAACCACTTTTCGCACTTGTGTTGGTGCAGGAAACCACTTTTGCACTTGTATTAGTGTGGAAAAAACCACTTTTCGCACTTGTGTTAGTGTTGAAAAACCACTTTTCGCACTTGAGTTAGTGTTGAAAAACCACTTTTCGCACTTGTGTTAGTGTTGAAAAACCACTTTTCGCACTTGTGTTAGTGTTGAAAAACCACTTTTCGCACTTGTGTTGGTGCAGGAAACCACTTTTGCACTTGTATTAGTGTGGAAAAAACCACTTTTCGCACTTGTGTTAGTGTTGAAAAACCACTTTTCGCACTTGTGTTAGTGTTGAAAAACCACTTTTCACACTTGTGTTGGTGCAGGAAACCACATTTGCACTTGTATTAGTGTGGAAAAAACACGTTTTGCACTTGTGATAGTGTTGAAAAACCACTTTTCGCACTTGTGTTAGTGTTGAAAAACCACTTTTCGCACCTGTGTTAGTGTTGAAAAACCACTTTTCGCACTTGTGTTGGTGCAGGAAACCACTTTTGCACTTGTATTAGTGTGGAAAAAACACTTTTCGCACTTGTGTTAGTGTTGAAAAACCACTTTTCGCACTTGTGTTAGTGTTGAAAAGCCACTTTTCGCACTTGTGTTGGTGCAGGAAAACCACTTTTGCACTTGTATTAGTGTGGAAAAAACACTTTTCGCACTTGTGTTAGTGTTGAAAAACCACTTTTCGCACTTGTGCTAGTGTTGAAAAACCACTTTTCGCACTTGTGTTGGTGCAGGAAACCACTTTTGCACTTGTATTAGTGTGGAAAAAACACTTTTTGCACTTGAGATAGTGTTGAAAAACCACTTTTCGCACTTGTGTTAGTGTTGAAAAACCACTTTTTGCACTTGTGTTTGTGTGAAAAACCACTTTTCGCACTTGTGTTGGTGCAGGAAACCACTTTTGCACTTGTATTACTGTGGAAAAAACACTTTTCGCACTTGTGTTAGTGTTGAAAAACCACTTTTCGCACTTGTGTTAGTGTTGAAAAACCACTTTTCGCACTTGTGTTGCTGCAGGAAACCACTTTTGCACTTGTATTAGTGTGGAAAAAACACTTTTCGCACTTGTGTTAGTGTTGAAAAACCACTTTTTGCACTTGTGTTAGTGTTGAAAAACCACTTTTCGCACTTGTGTTGGTGCAGGAAACCACTTTTGCACTTGTATTAGTGTGGAAAAAACACTTTTCGCACTTGTGTTAGTGTTGAAAAACCACTTTTTGCACTTGTGTTAGTGTTGAAAAACCACTTTTCGCACTTGTGTTGGTGCAGGAAACCACTTTTGCACTTGTATTAGTGTGGAAAAACCACTTTTCGCACTTGTGTTAGTGTTGAAAAACCACTTTTCACACTTGTGTTAGTGTTGAAAAACCACTTTTCGCACTTGTGTTAGTGTTGAAAAACCACTTTTCGCACTTGTGTTGGTGCAGGAAACCACTTTTGCACTTGTATTAGTGTGGAAAAAACACTTTTTGCACTTGTGATAGTGTTGAAAAACCACTTTTCGCACTTGTGTTAGTGTTGAAAAACCACTTTTCGCACTTGTGTTAGTGTTGAAAAACCACTTTTCGCACTTGTGTTGGTGCAGGAAACCACTTTTGCACTTGTATTTGTGTGGAAAAACCACTTTTCGCAATTGTGTTAGTGTTGAAAAACCACTTTTCGCACTTGTGTTAGTGTTGAAAAACCACTTTTCGCACTTGTGTTGGTGCAGGAAACCACTTTTGCACTTGTATTAGTGTGGAAAAAACATTTTTTGCACTTGTGATAGTGTTGAAAAACCACTTTTCGCACTTGTGTTAGTGTTGAAAAACGACTTTTCGCACTTGTGTTGGTGCAGGAAACCACTTTTGCACTTGTATTAGTGTGGAAAAACCACTTTTCGCACTTGTGTTAGTGTTGAAAAACCACTTTTCGCACTTGTGTTAGTGTTGTAAAACCACTTTTCGCACTTGTGTTAGTGTTGAAAAACCACTTTTCGCACTTGTGTTAGTGTTGAAAAACCACTTTTCGCACTTGTGTTGATGCAGGAAACCACTTTTGCACTTGTATTAGTGTTGAAAAACCACTTTTCGCACTTGTGTTAGTGTTGAAAAACCACTTTTCGCACTTGTGTTAGTGTTGAAAAACCACTTTTCGCACTTGTGTTGGTGCAGGTAACCACTTTTGCACTTGTATTAGTGTGGAAAAAACACTTTTTGCACTTGTGATAGTGTTGAAAAACCACTTTTCGCACTTGTGTTAGTGTTGAAAAACCACTTTTCGCACTTGTGTTGGTGCAGGAAACCACTTTTCCACTTGTATTAGTGTGGAAAAACCACTTTTCGCACTTGTGTTAGTGTGGAAAAAATACTTTTCGCACTTGTGTTAGTGTTGAAAAAACACTTTTCGCACTTGTGCTAGTGTTGAAAAACCACTTTTCGCACTTGTGGTGGTGCAGGAAACCACTTTTGCACTTGTATTAGTGTGGAAAAAACACTTTCCACACTTGTGTTAGTGTTGAAAAACCACTTTTCGCACTTGTGTTAGTGTTGAAAAACCACTTTTCGCACTTGTGTTAGTGTTGAAAAACCACTTTTCGCACTTGTGTTTGTGTTGAAAAACCACTTTTCGCACTTGTATTAGTGTGGAAAAACCACTTTTCGCACTTGTGTTAGTGTTGAAAAACCACTTTTCGCACTTGTGTTAGTGTTGAAAAACCACTTTTCACACTTGTGTTTGTGTTGAAAAACCCCTTTTCGCACTTGTATTAGTGTGGAAAAACCACTTTTCGCACTTGTGTTAGTGTTGAAAAACCACTTTTCGCACTTGTGTTAGTGTTGAAAAACTACTTTTCGCACTTGTGTTAGTGTTGAAAAACCACTTTTCGCACTTGTGTTAGTGTTGAAAAACCACTTTTCGCACTTGTGTTGGTGCAGGAAACCACTTTTGCACTTGTATTAGTGTGGAAAAAACACTTTTTGCACTTGTGATAGTGTTGAAAAACCACTTTTCGCACTAGTGTTAGTGTTGAAAAACCACTTTTCGCACTTGTGTTGGTGCAGGAAACCACTTTTCCACTTGTATTAGTGTGGAAAAACCACTTTTCGCACTTGTGTTAGTGTTGAAAAACCACTTTTTGCACTTGTGTTAGTGTTGAAAAACCACTTTTCACACTTGTGTTGGTGCAGGAAACCACATTTGCACTTGTATTAGTGTGGAAAAAACACGTTTTGCACTTGTGATAGTGTTGAAAAACCACTTTTCGCACTTGTGTTAGTGTTGAAAAACCACTTTTCGCACCTGTGTTAGTGTTGAAAAACCACTTTTCGCACTTGTGTTGGTGCAGGAAACCACTTTTGCACTTGTATTAGTGTGGAAAAAACACTTTTCGCACTTGTGTTAGTGTTGAAAAACCACTTTTCGCACTTGTGTTAGTGTTGAAAAGCCACTTTTCGCACTTGTGTTGGTGCAGGAAACCACTTTTGCACTTGTATTAGTGTGGAAAAAACACTTTTCGCACTTGTGTTAATGTTGAAAAACCACTTTTCGCACTTGTGCTAGTGTTGAAAAACCACTTTTCGCACTTATGTTGGTGCAGGAAACCACTTTTGCACTTGTATTAGTGTGGAAAAAACACTTTTCGCACTTGTGTTAGTGTTGAAAAACCACTTTTCGCACTTGTGTTAGTGTTGAAAAGCCACTTTTCGCACTTGTGTTGGTGCAGGAAACCACTTTTGCACTTGTATTAGTGTGGAAAAAACACTTTTCGCACTTGTGTTAGTGTTGAAAAACCACTTTTCGCACTTGTGCTAGTGTTGAAAAACCACTTTTCGCACTTGTGTTGGTGCAGGAAACCACTTTTGCACTTGTATTAGTGTGGAAAAAACACTTTTTGCACTTGAGATAGTGTTGAAAAACCACTTTTCGCACTTGTGTTTGTGTTGAAAAACCACTTTTCGCACTTGTGTTGGTGCAGGAAACCACTTTTGCACTTGTATTACTGTGGAAAAAACACTTTTCGCACTTGTGTTAGTGTTGAAAAACCACTTTTCGCACTTGTGTTACTATTGAAAAACCACTTTTCGCACTTGTGTTGCTGCAGGAAACCACTTTTGCACTTGTATTAGTGTGGAAAAAACACTTTCCGCACTTGTGTTAGTTTTGAAAAACCATGTTTCGCACTTGTGTTAGTGTGGAAAAACCACTTTTCGCACTTGTGTTAGTGTTGAAAAACCACTTTTCGCACTTGTGTTAGTGCAGGAAACCACATTTGCACTTGTATTAGTGTGGAAAAAACACGTTTTGCACTTGTGATAGTGTTGAAAAACCAATTTTCGCACTTGTGTTAGTGTTGAAAAACCACTTTTCGCACCTGTGTTAGTGTTGAAAAAACCACTTTTCGCACTTGTGTTGGTGCAGGAAACCACTTTTGCACTTGTATTAGTGTGGAAAAAAACACTTTTCGCACTTGTGTTAGTGTTGAAAAACCACTTTTCGCACTTGTGTTAGTGTTGAAAAGCCACTTTTCGCACTTGTGTTGGTGCAGGAAACCACTTTTGCACTTGCATTAGTGTGGAAAAAACACTTTTCGCACTTGTGTTAGTGTTGAAAAACCACTTTTTGCACTTGTGCTAGTGTTGAAAAACCACTTTTCGCACTTGTGTTGGTGCAGGAAACCACTTTTGCACTTGTATTAGTGTGGAAAAAACACTTTTTGCAGTTGAGATAGTGTTGAAAAACCACTTTTCGCACTTGTGTTAGTGTTGAAAAACCACTTTTCGCACTTGTGTTAGTGTTGAAAAACCACTTTTCGCACTTGTGTTGGTGCAGGAAACCACTTTTGCACTTGTATTTGTGTGGAAAAAACACTTTTCGCAATTGTGTTAGTGTTGAAAAACCACTTTTCGCACTTGTGTTAGTGTTGAAAAACCACTTTTCGCGCTTGTGTTGGTGCAGGAAACCACTTTTGCACTTGTATTAGTGTGGAAAAAACATTTTTTGCACTTGTGATAGTGTTGAAAAACCACTTTTCGCACTTGTGTTAGTGTTGAAAAACGACTTTTCGCACTTGTGTTGGTGCAGGAAACCACTTTTGCACTTGTATTAGTGTGGAAAAACCACTTTTCGCACTTGTGTTAGTGTTGAAAAACCACTTTTCGCACTTGTGTTAGTGTTGAAAAACCACTTTTCGCACTTGTGTTAGTGTTGAAAAACCACTTTTCGCACTTGTGTTAGTGTTGAAAAACCACTTTTCGCACTTGTGTTAGTGTTGAAAAACCACTTTTCGCACTTGTGTTGATGCAGGAAACCACTTTTGAACTTGTATTAGTGTGGAAAAACCACTTTTCGCACTTGTGTTAGTGTTGAAAAACCACTTTTCGCACTTGTGTTAGTGTTGAAAAACTACTTTTCGCACTTGTGTTAGTGTTGAAAAACCACTTTTCGCACTTGTGTTAGTGTTGAAAAACCACTTTTCGCACTTGTGTTGGTGCAGGAAACCACTTTTGCACTTGTATTAGTGTGGAAAAAACACTTTTTGCACTTGTGATAGTGTTGAAAAACCACTTTTCGCACTAGTGTTAGTGTTGAAAAACCACTTTTCGCACTTGTGTTGGTGCAGGAAACCACTTTTCCACTTGTATTAGTGTGGAAAAACCACTTTTCGCACTTGTGTTAGTGTTGAAAAACCACTTTTTGCACTTGTGTTAGTGTTGAAAAACCACTTTTCACACTTGTGTTGGTGCAGGAAACCACATTTGCACTTGTATTAGTGTGGAAAAAACACGTTTTGCACTTGTGATAGTGTTGAAAAACCACTTTTCGCACTTGTGTTAGTGTTGAAAAACCACTTTTTGCACCTGTGTTAGTGTTGAAAAACCACTTTTCGCACTTGTGTTGGTGCAGGAAACCACTTTTGCACTTGTATTAGTGTGGAAAAAAACACTTTTCGCACTTGTGTTAGTGTTGAAAAACCACTTTTCGCACTTGTGTTAGTGTTGAAAAGCCACTTTTCGCACTTGTGTTGGTGCAGGAAACCACTTTTGCACTTGTATTAGTGTGGAAAAAACACTTTTCGCACTTGTGTTAATGTTGAAAAACCACTTTTCGCACTTGTGCTAGTGTTGAAAAACCACTTTTCGCACTTATGTTGGTGCAGGAAACCACTTTTGCACTTGTATTAGTGTGGAAAAAACACTTTTCGCACTTGTGTTAGTGTTGAAAAACCACTTTTCGCACTTGTGTTAGTGTTGAAAAGCCACTTTTCGCACTTGTGTTGGTGCAGGAAACCACTTTTGCACTTGTATTAGTGTGGAAAAAACACTTTTCGCACTTGTGTTAGTGTTGAAAAACCACTTTTCGCACTTGTGCTAGTGTTGAAAAACCACTTTTCGCACTTGTGTTGGTGCAGGAAACCACTTTTGCACTTGTATTAGTGTGGAAAAAACACTTTTTGCACTTGAGATAGTGTTGAAAAACCACTTTTCGCACTTGTGTTTGTGTTGAAAAACCACTTTTCGCACTTGTGTTGGTGCAGGAAACCACTTTTGCACTTGTATTACTGTGGAAAAAACACTTTTCGCACTTGTGTTAGTGTTGAAAAACCACTTTTCGCACTTGTTTTACTATTGAAAAACCACTTTTCGCACTTGTGTTGCTGCAGGAAACCACTTTTGCACTTGTATTAGTGTGGAAAAAACACTTTCCGCACTTGTGTTAGTTTTGAAAAACCATGTTTCGCACTTGTGTTAGTGTGGAAAAACCACTTTTCGCACTTGTGTTAGTGTTGAAAAACCACTTTTCGCACTTGTGTTAGTGCAGGAAACCACATTTGCACTTGTATTAGTGTGGAAAAAACACGTTTTGCACTTGTGATAGTGTTGAAAAACCACTTTTCGCACTTGTGTTAGTGTTGAAAAACCACTTTTCGCACCTGTGTTAGTGTTGAAAAACCACTTTTCGCACTTGTGTTGGTGCAGGAAACCACTTTTGCACTTGTATTAGTGTGGAAAAAACACTTTTCGCACTTGTGTTAGTGTTGAAAAACCACTTTTCGCACTTGTGTTAGTGTTGAAAAGCCACTTTTCGCACTTGTGTTGGTGCAGGAAACCACTTTTCGCACTTGTGTTAGTGTGGAAAAAACACTTTTCGCACTTGTGTTAGTGTTGAAAAACCACTTTTTGCACTTGTGCTAGTGTTGAAAAACCACTTTTCGCACTTGTGTTGGTGCAGGAAACCACTTTTGCACTTGTATTAGTGTGGAAAAAACACTTTTTGCAGTTGAGATAGTGTTGAAAAACCACTTTTCGCACTTGTGTTAGTGTTGAAAAACCACTTTTCGCACTTGTGTTTGTGTTGAAAAACCACTTTTCGCACTTGTGTTGGTGCAGGAAACCACTTTTGCACTTGTATTACTGTGGAAAAAACACTTTTCGCACTTGTGTTAGTGTTGAAAAACCACTTTTCGCACTTGTGTTAGTGTTGAAAAACCACTTTTCGCACTTGTGTTGCTGCAGGAAACCACTTTTGCACTTGTATTAGTGTGGAAACCACTTTCCGCACTTTTGTATTAGTGTGGAAAAACCACTTTTCGCACTTGTGTTAGTGTTGAAAAACCACTTTTCGCACTTGAGTTAGTGTTGAAAAACCACTTTTCGCACTTGTGTTAGTGTTGAAAAACCACTTTTCGCACTTGTGTTAGTGTTGAAAAACCACTTTTCGCACTTGTGTTGGTGCAGGAAACCACTTTTGCACTTGTATTAGTGTGGAAAAAACACTTTTCGCACTTGTGTTAGTGTTGAAAAACCACTTTTTGCACTTGTGTTAGTGTTGAAAAACCACTTTTCGCACTTGTGTTAGTGTTGAAAAACCACTTTTCGCACTTGTGTTGCTGCAGGAAACCACTTTTGCACTTGTATTAGTGTGGAAAAAACACTTTCCGCACTTGTGTTAGTGTTGAAAAACCACGTTTCGCACTTGTGTAAGTGTTGAAAAACCACTTTTCGCACTTGTGTTGGTGCAGGAAACCACTTTTGCACTTGTATTAGTGTGGAAAACCCACTTTTCGCACTTGTGTTAGTGTTGAAAAACCACTTTTCGCACTTGAGTTAGTGTTGAAAAACCACTTTTCGCACTTGTGTTAGTGTTGAAAAACCACTTTTCGCACTTGTGTTAGTGTTGAAAAACCACTTTTCGCACTTGTGTTGGTGCAGGAAACCACTTTTGCACTTGTATTAGTGTGGAAAAACCACTTTTCGCACTTGTGTTAGTGTTGAAAAACCACTTTTCGCACTTGTGTTAGTGTTGAAAAACCACTTTTCACACTTGTGTTGGTGCAGGAAACCACATTTGCACTTGTATTAGTGTGGAAAAAACACGTTTTGCACTTGTGATAGTGTTGAAAAACCACTTTTCGCACTTGTGTTAGTGTTGAAAAACCACTTTTCGCACCTGTGTTAGTGTTGAAAAACCACTTTTCGCACTTGTGTTGGTGCAGGAAACCACTTTTGCACTTGTATTAGTGTGGAAAAAACACTTTTCGCACTTGTGTTAGTGTTGAAAAACCACTTTTCGCACTTGTGTTAGTGTTGAAAAGCCACTTTTCGCACTTGTGTTGGTGCAGGAAACCACTTTTGCACTTGTATTAGTGTGGAAAAAACACTTTTCGCACTTGTGTTAGTGTTGAAAAACCACTTTTCGCACTTGTGCTAGTGTTGAAAAACCACTTTTCGCACTTGTGTTGGTGCAGGAAACCACTTTTGCACTTGTATTAGTGTGGAAAAAACACTTTTTGCACTTGAGATAGTGTTGAAAAACCACTTTTCGCACTTGTGTTAGTGTTGAAAAACCACTTTTTGCACTTGTGTTTGTGTTGAAAAACCACTTTTCGCACTTGTGTTGGTGCAGGAAACCACTTTTGCACTTGTATTACTGTGGAAAAAACACTTTTCGCACTTGTGTTAGTGTTGAAAAACCACTTTTCGCACTTGTGTTAGTGTTGAAAAACCACTTTTCGCACTTGTGTTGCTGCAGGAAACCACTTTTGCACTTGTATTAGTGTGGAAAAAACACTTTTCGCACTTGTGTTAGTGTTGAAAAACCACTTTTTGCACTTGTGTTAGTGTTGAAAAACCACTTTTCGCACTTGTGTTGGTGCAGGAAACCACTTTTGCACTTGTATTAGTGTGGAAAAAACACTTTTCGCACTTGTGTTAGTGTTGAAAAACCACTTTTTGCACTTGTGTTAGTGTTGAAAAACCACTTTTCGCACTTGTGTTGGTGCAGGAAACCACTTTTGCACTTGTATTAGTGTGGAAAAACCACTTTTCGCACTTGTGTTAGTGTTGAAAATCCACTTTTCACACTTGTGTTAGTGTTGAAAAACCACTTTTCGCACTTGTGTTAGTGTTGAAAAACCACTTTTCGCACTTGTGTTGGTGCAGGAAACCACTTTTGCACTTGTATTAGTGTGGAAAAAACACTTTTTGCACTTGTGATAGTGTTGAAAAACCACTTTTCGCACTTGTGTTAGTGTTGAAAAACCACTTTTCGCACTTGTGTTAGTGTTGAAAAACCACTTTTCGCACTTGTGTTGGTGCAGGAAACCACTTTTGCACTTGTATTTGTGTGGAAAAACCACTTTTCGCAATTGTGTTAGTGTTGAAAAACCACTTTTCGCACTTGTGTTAGTGTTGAAAAACCACTTTTCGCACTTGTGTTGGTGCAGGAAACCACTTTTGCACTTGTATTAGTGTGGAAAAAACATTTTTTGCACTTGTGATAGTGTTGAAAAACCACTTTTCGCACTTGTGTTAGTGTTGAAAAACGACTTTTCGCACTTGTGTTGGTGCAGGAAACCACTTTTGCACTTGTATTAGTGTGGAAAAACCACTTTTCGCACTTGTGTTAGTGTTGAAAAACCACTTTTCGCACTTGTGTTAGTGTTGTAAAACCACTTTTCGCACTTGTGTTAGTGTTGAAAAACCACTTTTCGCACTTGTGTTAGTGTTGAAAAACCACTTTTCGCACTTGTGTTGATGCAGGAAACCACTTTTGCACTTGTATTAGTGTTGAAAAACCACTTTTCGCACTTGTGTTAGTGTTGAAAAACCACTTTTCGCACTTGTGTTAGTGTTGAAAAACCACTTTTCGCACTTGTGTTGGTGCAGGTAACCACTTTTGCACTTGTATTAGTGTGGAAAAAACACTTTTTGCACTTGTGATAGTGTTGAAAAACCACTTTTCGCACTTGTGTTAGTGTTAAAAAACCACTTTTCGCACTTGTGTTGGTGCAGGAAACCACTTTTCCACTTGTATTAGTGTGGAAAAACCACTTTTCGCACTTGTGTTAGTGTGGAAAAAATACTTTTCGCACTTGTGTTAGTGTTGAAAAAACACTTTTCGCACTTGTGCTAGTGTTGAAAAACCACTTTTCGCACTTGTGGTGGTGCAGGAAACCACTTTTGCACTTGTATTAGTGTGGAAAAAACACTTTCCACACTTGTGTTAGTGTTGAAAAACCACTTTTCGCACTTGTGTTAGTGTTGAAAAACCACTTTTCGCACTTGTGTTAGTGTTGAAAAACCACTTTTCGCACTTGTGTTTGTGTTGAAAAACCACTTTTCGCACTTGTATTAGTGTGGAAAAACCACTTTTCGCACTTGTGTTAGTGTTGAAAAACCACTTTTCGCACTTGTGTTAGTGTTGAAAAACCACTTTTCACACTTGTGTTTGTGTTGAAAAACCCCTTTTCGCACTTGTATTAGTGTGGAAAAAACACTTTTCGCACTTGTGTTGGTGCAGGAAACCACTTTTGCACTTGTATTAGTGTGGAAAAAACACTTTTTGCACTTGTGATAGTGTTGAAAACCCACTTTTCGCACTTGTGTTAGTGTTGAAAAACCACTTTTCGCACTTGTGTTGGTGCAGGAAACCACTTTTGCACTTGTATTAGTGTGGAAAAAACACTTTTCGCACTTGTGTTAGTGTTGAAAAACCACTTTTCGCACTTGTGTTAGTGTTGAAAAACCACTTTTCGCACCTGTGTTAGTGTTGAAAAACCACTTTTCGCACTTGTGTTAGTGTTGAAAAACCACATTTCGCACTTGTGTTAGTGTTCAAAAACCACTTTTCGCACTTGTGTTGGTGCAGGAAACCACTTTTGCACTTGTATAAGTGTGGAAAAACACTTTTCGCACTTGTGTTAGTGTTGAAAAACCACTTTTCGCACTTGTGTTGCTGCAGGAAACCACTTTTGCACTTGTATTAGTGTGGAAAAAACACTTTCCGCACTTGTGTTAGTTTTGAAAAACCACGTTTCACACTTGTGTTAGTGTTGAAAAACCACTTTTCGCACTTGTGTTGGTGCAGGAAACCACTTTTGCACTTTTATTAGTGTGGAAAAACCACTTTTCGCACTTGTGTTAGTGTTGAAAAACCACTTTTTGCACTTGTGTTAGTGTTGAAAAACCACTTTTCGCACTTGTGTTGGTGCAGGAAACCACTTTTGCACTTGTATTAGTGTGGAAAAAACACTTTTCGCACTTGTGTTAGTGTTGAAAAACCACTTTTCGCACTTGTGCTAGTGTTGAAAAACCACTTTTCGCACTTGTGTTGGTGCAGGAAACCACTTTTGCACTTGTATTAGTGTGGAAAAAACACTTTTTGCACTTGAGATAGTGTTGAAAAACCACTTTTCGCACTTGTGTTAGTGTTGAAAAACCACTTTTCGCACTTGTGTTTGTGTTGAAAAACCACTTTTCGCACTTGTGTTGGTGCAGGAAACCACTTTTGCACTTGTATTACTGTGGAAAAAACACTTTTCGCACTTGTGTTAGTGTTGAAAAACCACTTTTCGCACTTGTGTTAGTCTTGAAAAACCACTTTTCGCACTTGTGTTGCTGCAGGAAACCACTTTTGCACTTGTATTAGTGTGGAAAAAACACTTTCCGCACTTGTGTTAGTTTTGAAAAACCACGTTTCGCACTTGTGTTAGTGTGGAAAAACCACTTTTCGCACTTGTGTTAGTGTTGAAAAACCACTTTTCGCACTTGTGTTAGTGCAGGAAACCACATTTGCACTTGTATTAGTGTGGAAAAAACACGTTTTGCACTTGTGATAGTGTTGAAAAACCACTTTTCGCACTTGTGTTAGTGTTGAAAAACCACTTTTCGCACCTGTGTTAGTGTTGAAAAACCACTTTTCGCACTTGTGTTGGTGCAGGAAACCACTTTTGCACTTGTATTAGTGTGGAAAAAACACTTTTCGCACTTGTGTTAGTGTTGAAAAACCACTTTTCGCACTTGTGTTAGTGTTGAAAAGCCACTTTTCGCACTTGTGTTGGTGCAGGAAACCACTTTTGCACTTGTATTAGTGTGGAAAAAACACTTTTCGCACTTGTGTTAGTGTTGAAAAACCACTTTTTGCACTTGTGCTAGTGTTGAAAAACCACTTTTCGCACTTGTGTTGGTGCAGGAAACCACTTTTGCACTTGTATTAGTGTGGAAAAAACACTTTTTGCAGTTGAGATAGTGTTGAAAAACCACTTTTCGCACTTGTGTTAGTGTTGAAAAACCACTTTTCGCACTTGTGTTTGTGTTGAAAAACCACTTTTCGCACTTGTGTTGGTGCAGGAAACCACTTTTGCACTTGTATTACTGTGGAAAAAACACTTTTCGCAATTGTGTTAGTGTTGAAAAACCACTTTTCGCACTTGTGTTAGTGTTGAAAAACCACTTTTCGCACTTGTGTTGCTGCAGGAAACCACTTTTGCACTTGTATTAGTGTGGAAACCACTTTCCGCACTTTTGTATTAGTGTGGAAAAACCACTTTTCGCACTTGTGTTAGTGTTGAAAAACCACTTTTCGCACTTGAGTTAGTGTTGAAAAACCACTTTTCGCACTTGTGTTAGTGTTGAAAAACCACTTTTCGCACTTGTGTTAGTGTTGAAAAACCACTTTTCGCACTTGTGTTGGTGCAGGAAACCACTTTTGCACTTGTATTAGTGTGGAAAAAACACTTTTCGCACTTGTGTTAGTGTTGAAAAACCACTTTTCGCACTTGAGTTAGTGTTGAAAAACCACTTTTCGCACTTGTGTTAGTGTTGAAAAACCACTTTTCGCACTTGTGTTAGTGTTGAAAAACCACTTTTCGCACTTGTGTTGGTGCAGGAAACCACTTTTGCACTTGTATTACTGTGGAAAAAACACTTTTCGCACTTGTGTTAGTGTTGAAAAACCACTTTTCGCACTTGTGTTAGTCTTGAAAAACCACTTTTCGCACTTGTGTTGCTGCAGGAAACCACTTTTGCACTTGTATTAGTGTGGAAAAAACACTTTCCGCACTTGTGTTAGTTTTGAAAAACCACGTTTCGCACTTGTGTTAGTGTGGAAAAACCACTTTTCGCACTTGTGTTAGTGTTGAAAAACCACTTTTCGCACTTGTGTTAGTGCAGGAAACCACATTTGCACTTGTATTAGTGTGGAAAAAACACGTTTTGCACTTGTGATAGTGTTGAAAAACCACTTTTCGCACTTGTGTTAGTGTTGAAAAACCACTTTTCGCACCTGTGTTAGTGTTGAAAAACCACTTTTCGCACTTGTGTTGGTGCAGGAAACCACTTTTGCACTTGTATTAGTGTGGAAAAAACACTTTTCGCACTTGTGTTAGTGTTGAAAAACCACTTTTCGCACTTGTGTTAGTGTTGAAAAGCCACTTTTCGCACTTGTGTTGGTGCAGGAAACCACTTTTGCACTTGTATTAGTGTGGAAAAAACACTTTTCGCACTTGTGTTAGTGTTGAAAAACCACTTTTTGCACTTGTGCTAGTGTTGAAAAACCACTTTTCGCACTTGTGTTGGTGCAGGAAACCACTTTTGCACTTGTATTAGTGTGGAAAAAACACTTTTTGCAGTTGAGATAGTGTTGAAAAACCACTTTTCGCACTTGTGTTAGTGTTGAAAAACCACTTTTCGCACTTGTGTTTGTGTTGAAAAACCACTTTTCGCACTTGTGTTGGTGCAGGAAACCACTTTTGCACTTGTATTACTGTGGAAAAAACACTTTTCGCACTTGTGTTAGTGTTGAAAAACCACTTTTCGCACTTGTGTTAGTGTTGAAAAACCACTTTTTGCACTTGTGTTGCTGCAGGAAACCACTTTTGCACTTGTATTAGTGTGGAAACCACTTTCCGCACTTTTGTATTAGTGTGGAAAAACCACTTTTCGCACTTGTGTTAGTGTTGAAAAACCACTTTTCGCACTTGTGTTAGTGTTGAAAAACCACTTTTCGCACTTGAGTTAGTGTTGAAAAACCACTTTTCGCACTTGTGTTAGTGTTGAAAAACCACTTTTCGCACTTGTGTTAGTGTTGAAAAACCACTTTTCGCACTTGTGTTGGTGCAGGAAACCACTTTTGCACTTGTATTAGTGTGGAAAAAACACTTTTCGCACTTGTGTTAGTGTTGAAAAACCACTTTTCGCACTTGAGTTAGTGTTGAAAAACCACTTTTCGCACTTGTGTTAGTGTTGAAAAACCACTTTTCGCACTTGTGTTAGTGTTGAAAAACCACTTTTCGCACTTGTGTTGGTGCAGGAAACCACTTTTGCACTTGTATTACTGTGGAAAAAACACTTTTCGCACTTGTGTTAGTGTTGAAAAACCACTTTTCGCACTTGTGTTAGTCTTGAAAAACCACTTTTCGCACTTGTGTTGCTGCAGGAAACCACTTTTGCACTTGTATTAGTGTGGAAAAAACACTTTCCGCACTTGTGTTAGTTTTGAAAAACCACGTTTCGCACTTGTGTTAGTGTGGAAAAACCACTTTTCGCACTTGTGTTAGTGTTGAAAAACCACTTTTCGCACTTGTGTTAGTGCAGGAAACCACATTTGCACTTGTATTAGTGTGGAAAAAACACGTTTTGCACTTGTGATAGTGTTGAAAAACCACTTTTCGCACTTGTGTTAGTGTTGAAAAACCACTTTTCGCACCTGTGTTAGTGTTGAAAAACCACTTTTCGCACTTGTGTTGGTGCAGGAAACCACTTTTGCACTTGTATTAGTGTGGAAAAAACACTTTTCGCACTTGTGTTAGTGTTGAAAAACCACTTTTCGCACTTGTGTTAGTGTTGAAAAGCCACTTTTCGCACTTGTGTTGGTGCAGGAAACCACTTTTGCACTTGTATTAGTGTGGAAAAAACACTTTTCGCACTTGTGTTAGTGTTGAAAAACCACTTTTTGCACTTGTGCTAGTGTTGAAAAACCACTTTTCGCACTTGTGTTGGTGCAGGAAACCACTTTTGCACTTGTATTAGTGTGGAAAAAACACTTTTTGCAGTTGAGATAGTGTTGAAAAACCACTTTTCGCACTTGTGTTAGTGTTGAAAAACCACTTTTCGCACTTGTGTTTGTGTTGAAAAACCACTTTTCGCACTTGTGTTGGTGCAGGAAACCACTTTTGCACTTGTATTACTGTGGAAAAAACACTTTTCGCACTTGTGTTAGTGTTGAAAAACCACTTTTTGCACTTGTGTTAGTGTTGAAAAACCACTTTTCGCACTTGTGTTGCTGCAGGAAACCACTTTTGCACTTGTATTAGTGTGGAAACCACTTTCCGCACTTTTGTATTAGTGTGGAAAAACCACTTTTCGCACTTGTGTTAGTGTTGAAAAACCACTTTTCGCACTTGAGTTAGTGTTGAAAAACCACTTTTCGCACTTGTGTTAGTGTTGAAAAACCACTTTTCGCACTTGTGTTAGTGTTGAAAAACCACTTTTCGCACTTGTGTTGGTGCAGGAAACCACTTTTGCACTTGTATTAGTGTGGAAAAAACACTTTTCGCACTTGTGTTAGTGTTGAAAAACCACTTTTTGCACTTGTGTTAGTGTTGAAAAACCACTTTTCGCACTTGTGTTAGTGTTGAAAAACCACTTTTCGCACTTGTGTTGCTGCAGGAAACCACTTTTGCACTTGTATTAGTGTGGAAAAAACACTTTCCGCACTTGTGTTATTGTTGAAAAACCACGTTTCGCACTTGTGTAAGTGTTGAAAAACCACTTTTCGCACTTGTGTTGGTGCAGGAAACCACTTTTGCACTTGTATTAGTGTGGAAAAACCACTTTTCGCACTTGTGTTAGTGTTGAAAAACCACTTTTCGCACTTGAGTTAGTGTTGAAAAACCACTTTTCGCACTTGTGTTAGTGTTGAAAAACCACTTTTCGCACTTGTGTTAGTGTTGAAAAACCACTTTTCGCACTTGTGTTGGTGCAGGAAACCACTTTTGCACTTGTATTAGTGTGGAAAAACCACTTTTCGCACTTGTGTTAGTGTTGAAAAACCACTTTTCGCACTTGTGTTAGTGTTGAAAAACCACTTTTCACACTTGTGTTGGTGCAGGAAACCACATTTGCACTTGTATTAGTGTGGAAAAAACACGTTTTGCACTTGTGATAGTGTTGAAAAACCACTTTTTGCACTTGTGTTAGTGTTGAAAAACCACTTTTCGCACCTGTGTTAGTGTTGAAAAACCACTTTTCGCACTTGTGTTGGTGCAGGAAACCACTTTTGCACTTGTATTAGTGTGGAAAAAACACTTTTCGCACTTGTGTTAGTGTTGAAAAACCACTTTTCGCACTTGTGTTAGTGTTGAAAAGCCACTTTTCGCACTTGTGTTGGTGCAGGAAACCACTTTTGCACTTGTATTAGTGTGGAAAAAACACTTTTCGCACTTGTGTTAGTGTTGAAAAACCACTTTTCGCACTTGTGCTAGTGTTGAAAAACCACTTTTCGCACTTGTGTTGGTGCAGGAAACCACTTTTGCACTTGTATTAGTGTGGAAAAAACACTTTTTGCACTTGAGATAGTGTTGAAAAACCACTTTTCGCACTTGTGTTAGTGTTGAAAAACCACTTTTTGCACTTGTGTTTGTGTTGAAAAACCACTTTTCGCACTTGTGTTGGTGCAGGAAACCACTTTTGCACTTGTATTACTGTGGAAAAAACACTTTTCGCACTTGTGTTAGTGTTGAAAAACCACTTTTCGCACTTGTGTTAGTGTTGAAAAACCACTTTTCGCACTTGTGTTGCTGCAGGAAACCACTTTTGCACTTGTATTAGTGTGGAAAAAACACTTTCCGCACTTGTGTTAGTTTTGAAAAACCACGTTTCACACTTGTGTTAGTGTTGAAAAACCACTTTTCGCACTTGTGTTGGTGCAGGAAACCACTTTTGCACTTGTATTAGTGTGGAAAAACCACTTTTCGCACTTGTGTTAGTGTTGAAAAACCACTTTTTGCACTTGTGTTAGTGTTGAAAAACCACTTTTCGCACTTGTGTTGGTGCAGGAAACCACTTTTGCACTTGTATTAGTGTGGAAAAAACACTTTTCGCACTTGTGTTAGTGTTGAAAAACCACTTTTTGCACTTGTGTTAGTGTTGAAAAACCACTTTTCGCACTTGTGTTGGTGCAGGAAACCACTTTTGCACTTGTATTAGTGTGGAAAAACCACTTTTCGCACTTGTGTTAGTGTTGAAAAACCACTTTTCACACTTGTGTTAGTGTTGAAAAACCACTTTTCGCACTTGTGTTAGTGTTGAAAAACCACTTTTCGCACTTGTGTTGGTGCAGGAAACCACTTTTGCACTTGTATTAGTGTGGAAAAAACACTTTTTGCACTTGTGATAGTGTTGAAAAACCACTTTTCGCACTTGTGTTAGTGTTGAAAAACCACTTTTCGCACTTGTGTTAGTGTTGAAAAACCACTTTTCGCACTTGTGTTGGTGCAGGAAACCACTTTTGCACTTGTATTTGTGTGGAAAAACCACTTTTCGCAATTGTGTTAGTGTTCAAAAACCACTTTTCGCACTTGTGTTAGTGTTGAAAAACCACTTTTCGCACTTGTGTTGGTGCAGGAAACCACTTTTGCACTTGTATTAGTGTGGAAAAAACATTTTTTGCACTTGTGATAGTGTTGAAAAACCACTTTTCGCACTTGTGTTAGTGTTGAAAAACGACTTTTCGCACTTGTGTTGGTGCAGGAAACCACTTTTGCACTTGTATTAGTGTGGAAAAACCACTTTTCGCACTTGTGTTAGTGTTGAAAAACCACTTTTCGCACTTGTGTTAGTGTTGAAAAACCACTTTTCGCACTTGTGTTAGTGTTGAAAAACCACTTTTCGCACTTGTGTTAGTGTTGAAAAACCACTTTTCGCACTTGTGTTGATGCAGGAAACCACTTTTGCACTTGTATTAGTGTTGAAAAACCACTTTTCGCACTTGTGTTAGTGTTGAAAAACCACTTTTCGCACTTGTGTTAGTGTTGAAAAACCACTTTTCGCACTTGTGTTGGTGCAGGTAACCACTTTTGCACTTGTATTAGTGTGGAAAAAACACTTTTTGCACTTGTGATAGTGTTGAAAAACCACTTTTCGCACTTGTGTTAGTGTTGAAAAACCACTTTTCGCACTTGTGTTGGTGCAGGAAACCACTTTTCCACTTGTATTAGTGTGGAAAAACCACTTTTCGCACTTGTGTTAGTGTGGAAAAAATACTTTTCGCACTTGTGTTAGTGTTGAAAAAACACTTTTCGCACTTGTGCTAGTGTTGAAAAACCACTTTTCGCACTTGTGGTGGTGCAGGAAACCACTTTTGCACTTGTATTAGTGTGGAAAAAACACTTTTCGCACTTGTGTTAGTGTTGAAAAACCACTTTTCGCACTTGTGTTAGTGTTGAAAAACCACTTTTCGCACTTGTGTTAGTGTTGAAAAACCACTTTTCGCACTTGTGTTTGTGTTGAAAAACCACTTTTCGCACTTGTATTAGTGTGGAAAAACCACTTTTCGCACTTGTGTTAGTGTTGAAAAACCACTTTTCGCACTTGTGTTAGTGTTGAAAAACCACTTTTCGCACTTGTGTTTGTGTTGAAAAACCCCTTTTCGCACTTGTATTAGTGTGGAAAAAACACTTTTCGCACTTGTGTTGGTGCAGGAAACCACTTTTGCACTTGTATTAGTGTGGAAAAAACACTTTTTGCACTTGTGATAGTGTTGAAAACCCACTTTTCGCACTTGTGTTAGTGTTGAAAAACCACTTTTCGCACTTGTGTTGGTGCAGGAAACCACTTTTGCACTTGTATTAGTGTGGAAAAACCACTTTTCGCACTTGTGTTGGTGCAGGAAACCACTTTTGCACTTGTATTAGTGTGGAAAAACCACTTTTCGCACTTGTGTTAGTGTTGAAAAACCACTTTTCGCACTTGTGTTAGTGTTGAAAAACCACATTTCGCACTTGTGTTAGTGTTCAAAAACCACTTTTCGCACTTGTGTTGGTGCAGGAAACCACATTTGCACTTGTATAAGTGTGGAAAAAACACTTTTCGCACTTGTGTTAGTGTTGAAAAACCACTTTTCGCACTTGTGTTGCTGCAGGAAACCACTTTTGCACTTGTATTAGTGTGGAAAAAACACTTTCCGCACTTGTGTTAGTTTTGAAAAACCACGTTTCACACTTGTGTTAGTGTTGAAAAACCACTTTTCGCACTTGTGTTGGTGCAGGAAACCACTTTTGCACTTGTATTAGTGTGGAAAAACCACTTTTCGCACTTGTGTTAGTGTTGAAAAACCACTTTTTGCACTTGTGTTAGTGTTGAAAAACCACTTTTCGCACTTGTGTTGGTGCAGGAAACCACTTTTGCACTTGTATTAGTGTGGAAAAAAACACTTTTCGCACTTGTGTTAGTGTTGAAAAACCACTTTTTGCACTTGTGTTAGTGTTGAAAAACCACTTTTCGCACTTGTGTTGGTGCAGGAAACCACTTTTGCACTTGTATTAGTGTGGAAAAACCACTTTTCGCACTTGTGTTAGTGTTGAAAAACCACTTTTCGCACTTGTGTTAGTGTTGAAAAACCACTTTTCGCACTTGTGTTAGTGTTGAAAAACCACTTTTCGCACTTGTGTTGGTGCAGGAAACCACTTTTGCACTTGTATTAGTGTGGAAAAAACACTTTTTGCACTTGTGATAGTGTTGAAAAACCACTTTTCGCACTTGTGTTAGTGTTGAAAAACCACTTTTCGCACTTGTGTTAGTGTTGAAAAACCACTTTTCGCACTTGTGTTGGTGCAGGAAACCACTTTTGCACTTGTATTTGTGTGGAAAACCACTTTTCGCAATTGTGTTAGTGTTGAAAAACCACTTTTCGCACTTGTGTTAGTGTTGAAAAACCACTTTTCGCACTTGTGTTGGTGCAGGAAACCACTTTTGCACTTGTATTAGTGTGGAAAAAACATTTTTTGCACTTGTGATAGTGTTGAAAAACCACTTTTCGCACTTGTGTTAGTGTTGAAAAACGACTTTTCGCACTTGTGTTGGTGCAGGAAACCACTTTTGCACTTGTATTAGTGTGGAAAAACCACTTTTCGCACTTGTGTTAGTGTTGAAAAACCACTTTTCGCACTTGTGTTAGTGTTGAAAAACCACTTTTCGCACTTGTGTTAGTGTTGAAAAACCACTTTTCGCACTTGTGTTAGTGTTGAAAAACCACTTTTCGCACTTGTGTTGATGCAGGAAACCACTTTTGCACTTGTATTAGTGTTGAAAAACCACTTTTCGCACTTGTGTTAGTGTTGAAAAACCACTTTTCGCACTTGTGTTAGTGTTGAAAAACCACTTTTCGCACTTGTGTTAGTGTTGAAAAACCACTTTTCGCACTTGTGTTGGTGCAGGAAACCACTTTTCCACTTGTATTAGTGTGGAAAAACCACTTTTCGCACTTGTGTTAGTGTGGAAAAAACACTTTTCGCACTTGTGTTAGTGTTGAAAAAACACTTTTCGCACTTGTGCTAGTGTTGAAAAACCACTTTTCGCACTTGTGGTGGTGCAGGAAACCACTTTTGCACTTGTATTAGTGTGGAAAAAACACTTTTCGCACTTGTGTTAGTGTTGAAAAACCACTTTTCGCACTTGTGTTAGTGTTGAAAAACCACTTTTCGCACTTGTGTTAGTGTTGAAAAACCACTTTTCGCACTTGTGTTTGTGTTGAAAAACCACTTTTCGCACTTGTATTAGTGTGGAAAAACCACTTTTCGCACTTGTGTTAGTGTTGAAAAACCACTTTTCGCACTTGTGTTAGTGTTGAAAAACCCCTTTTCGCACTTGTGTTTGTGTTGAAAAACCCCTTTTCGCACTTGTATTAGTGTGGAAAAAACACTTTTCGCACTTGTGTTGGTGCAGGAAACCACTTTTGCACTTGTATTAGTGTGGAAAAAACACTTTTTGCACTTGTGATAGTGTTGAAAACCCACTTTTCGCACTTGTGTTAGTGTTGAAAAACCACTTTTCGCACTTGTGTTGGTGCAGGAAACCACTTTTGCACTTGTATTAGTGTGGAAAAACCACTTTTCGCACTTGTGTTGGTGCAGGAAACCACTTTTGCACTTGTATTAGTGTGGAAAAACCACTTTTCGCACTTGTGTTAGTGTTGAAAAACCACTTTTCGCACTTGTGTTAGTGTTGAAAAACCACATTTCGCACTTGTGTTAGTGTTCAAAAACCACTTTTCGCACTTGTTTTGGTGCAGGAAACCACTTTTGCACTTGTATAAGTGTGGAAAAAACACTTTTCACACTTGTGTTAGTGTTGAAAAAGCACTTTTCGCACCTGTGTTGGTGCAGGAAACCACTTTTGCACTTGTATTAGTGTGGAAAAAACACTTTTTGCACTTGTGATAGTGTTGAAAAACCACTTTTCGCACTTGTGTTAGTGTTGAAAAACCACTTTTCGCACTTGTGTTGGTGCAGGAAACCACTTTTGCACTTGTATTAGTGTGGAAAAACCACTTTTCGCACTTGTGTTAGTGTTGAAAAACCACTTTTCGCACTTGTGTTAGTGTTGAAAAACCACTTTTCGCACTTGTGTTAGTGTTGAAAAATAACTTTTCGCACTTGTGTTGGTGCAGGAAACCACTTTTGCACTTGTATTTGTGTAGAAAAAACACTTTTCGCAATTGTGTTAGTGTTGAAAAACCAATTTTTCGCACTTGTGTTAGTGTTGAAAAACCACTTTTCGCACTTGTGTTAGTGTTGAAAAACCACTTTTCGCACTTGTGTTGGTGCAGGAAACCACTTTTGCACTTGTATTAGTGTGGAAAAAACATTTTTTGCACTTGTGATAGTGTTGAAAAACCACTTTTCGCACTTGTGTTAGTGTTGAAAAACGACTTTTCGCACTTGTGTTGGTGCAGGAAACCACTTTTGCACTTGTATTAGTGTGGAAAAACCACTTTTCGCACTTGTGTTAGTGTTGAAAAACCACTTTTCGCACTTGTGTTAGTGTTGAAAAACCACTTTTCGCACTTGTGTTCGTGTTGAAAAACCACTTTTCGCACTTGTGTTGGTGCAGGAAACCACTTTTGCACTTGTATTTGTGTAGAAAAAACACTTTTCGCAATTGTGTTAGTGTTGAAAAACCACTTTTCGCACTTGTGTTAGTGTTGAAAAACCACTTTTCGCACTTGTGTTAGTGTTGAAAAACCACTTTTCGCACTTGTGTTAGTGTTGAAAAACGACTTTTCGCACTTGTGTTGGTGCAGGAAACCACTTTTGCACTTGTATTAGTGTGGAAAAAACATTTTTTGCTCTTGTGATAGTGTTGAAAAACCACTTTTCGCACTTGTGTTAGTGTTGAAAAACGACTTTTCGCACTTGTGTTGGTGCAGGAAACCACTTTTGCACTTGTATTAGTGTGGAAAAACCACTTTTCGGACTTGTGTTAGTGTTGAAAAACCACTTTTCGCACTTGTGTTAGTGTTGAAAAACCACTTTTCGCACTTGTGTTAGTGTTGAAAAACCACTTTTCGCACATGTGTTAGTGTTGAAAAACCACTTTTCGCACTTGTGTTGGTGCAGGAAACCACTTTTGCACTTGTATTAGTGTGGAAAAACCACTTTTCGCACTTGTGTTAGTGTTGAGAAACCACTTTTCGCACTTGTGTTAGTGTTGAAAAACCACTTTTCGCACTTGTGTTGGTGCAGGAAACCACTTTTGCACTTGTATTAGTGTGAAAAAAACACTTTTTGCACTTGTGATAGTGTTGAAAAACCACTTTTCGCACTTGTGTTAGT
Organism: Myxine glutinosa; assembly: GCF_964187855.1. Taxonomy (NCBI): domain Eukaryota; kingdom Metazoa; phylum Chordata; class Myxini; order Myxiniformes; family Myxinidae; genus Myxine; species Myxine glutinosa. The sequence goes on along the minus strand of NW_027617274.1, from coordinate 34,625 downwards.
GTTGAAAAACCACTTTTTGCACTTGTGTTGGTGCAGGAAACCACTTTTCCACTTGTATTAGTGTGGAAAAACCACTTTTCGCACTTGTGTTAGTGTTGAAAAACCACTTTTCGCACTTGTGTTAGTGTTGAAAAACCACTTTTCACACTTGTGTTGGTGCAGGAAACCACATTTGCACTTGTATTAGTGTGGAAAAAACACGTTTTGCACTTGTGATAGTGTTGAAAAACCACTTTTCGCACTTGTGTTAGTGTTGAAAAACCACATTTCGCACCTGTGTTAGTGTGGAAAAACCACTTTTCACACTTGTGTTGGTGCAGGAAACCACTTTTGCACTTGTATTAGTGTGGAAAAAACACTTTTTGCACTTGTGATAGTGTTGAAAAACCACTTTTCGCACTTGTGTTAGTGTTGAAAAACCACTTTTCGCACCTGTGTTAGTGTTGAAAAACCACTTTTCGCACTTGTGTTGGTGCAGGAAAGCACTTTTGCACTTGTATTAGTGTGGAAAAAACACTTTTCGCACTTGTGTTAGTGTTGAAAAACCACTTTTCGCACTTGTGTTAGTGTTGAAAAGCCACTTTTCGCACTTGTGTTGGTGCAGGAAACCACTTTTGCACTTGTATTAGTGTGGAAAAAACACTTTTCGCACTTGTGTTAGTGTTGAAAAACCACTTTTCGCACTTGTGTTAGTGTTGAAAAACCACTTTTCGCACTTTTGTTGGTGCAGGAAACCACTTTTGCACTTGTATTTGTGTGGAAAAAACACTTTTTGCACTTGAGATAGTGTTGAAAAACCACTTTTCGCACTTGTGTTAGTGTTGAAAAACCACTTTTCGCACTTGTGTTTGTGTTGAAAAACCACTTTTCGCACTTGTGTTGGTGCAGGAAACCACTTTTGCACTTGTATTAGTGTGGAAAAAACACTTTTCGCACTTGTGTTAGTGTTGAAAAACCACTTTTCGCACTTGTGTTAGTGTTGAAAAACCACTTTTCGCACTTGTGTTGCTGCAGGAAACCACTTTTGCACTTGTATTAGTGTGGAAAAAACACTTTCCGCACTTGTGTTAGTGTTGAAAAACCACGTTTCGCACTTGTGTTAGTGTTGAAAAACCACTTTTCGCACTTGTGTTGGTGCAGGAAACCACTTTTGCACTTGTATTAGTGTGGAAAAACCACTTTTCGCACTTGTGTTAGTGTTGAAAAACCACTTTTCGCACTTGAGTTAGTGTTGAAAAACCACTTTTCGCACTTGTGTTAGTGTTGAAAAACCACTTTTCGCACTTGTGTTGGTGCAGGAAACCACTTTTGCACTTGTATTATTGTGGAAAAACCACTTTTCGCACTTGTGTTAGTGTTGAAAAACCACTTTTCGCACTTGTGTTAGTGTTGAAAAACCACTTTTCGCACTTGTGTTGGTGCAGGAAACCACTTTTGCACTTGTATTAGTGTGGAAAAACCACTTTTCGCACTTGTGTTAGTGTTGCAAAACCACTTTTCGCACTTGTGTTAGTGTTGAAAAACCACTTTTCACACTTGTGTTGGTGCAGGAAACCACTTTTGCACTTGTATTAGTGTGGAAAAAACACTTTTTGCACTTGTGATAATGTTGAAAAACCACTTTTCGCACTTGTGTTAGTGCTGAAAAACCACTTTTCGCACTTGTGTTAGTGCTGAAAAAAACACTTTTTCCACGTGTGATAGTGTTGAAAAACCACTTTTCGCACTTGTGTTGGTGCAGGAAACCACTTTTGCACTTGTATTAGTGTGGAAAAAACACTTTTCGCACTTGTGTTAGTGTTGAAAAACCACTTTTCGCACTTGTGTTAGTGTTGAAAAACCACTTTTCGCACTTGTGTTGGTGCAGGAAACCACTTTTGCACTTGTATTAGTGTGGAAAAAACACTTTTTGCACTTGTGATAGTGTTGAAAAACCACTTTTCGCACTTGTGTTAGTGTTGAAAAACCACTTTTCGCACTTGTGTTGGTGCAGGAAACCACTTTTCCACTTGTATTAGTGTGGAAAAACCACTTTTCGCACTTGTGTTAGTGTTGAAAAACCACTTTTCGCACTTGTGTTAGTGTTGAAAAACCACTTTTCACACTTGTGTTGGTGCAGGAAACCACTTTTGCACTTGTATTAGTGTGGAAAAACCACTTTTCGCACTTGTGTTAGTGTTGCAAAACCACTTTTCGCACTTGTGTTAGTGTTGAAAAACCACTTTTCACACTTGTGTTGGTGCAGGAAACCACTTTTGCACTTGTATTAGTGTGGAAAAAACACTTTTTGCACTTGTGATAATGTTGAAAAACCACTTTTCGCACTTGTGTTAGTGCTGAAAAACCACTTTTCGCACTTGTGTTAGTGCTGAAAAAAACACTTTTTCCACGTGTGATAGTGTTGAAAAACCACTTTTCGCACTTGTGTTGGGGCAGGAAACCACTTTTGCACTTGTATTAGTGTGGAAAAAACACTTTTCGCACTTGTGTTAGTGTTGAAAAACCACTTTTCGCACTTGTGTTGGTGCAGGAAACCACTTTTGCACTTGTATTAGTGTGGAAAAAACATTTTTTGCACTTGTGATAGTGTTGAAAAACCACTTTTCGCACTTGTGTTAGTGTTGAAAAACGACTTTTCGCACTTGTGTTGGTGCAGGAAACCACTTTTGCACTTGTATTAGTGTGGAAAAACCACTTTTCGCACTTGTGTTAGTGTTGAAAAACCACTTTTCGCACTTGTGTTAGTGTTGAAAAACCACTTTTCGCACTTGTGTTCGTGTTGAAAAACCACTTTTCGCACTTGTGTTGGTGCAGGAAACCACTTTTGCACTTGTATTTGTGTAGAAAAAACACTTTTCGCAATTGTGTTAGTGTTGAAAAACCACTTTTCGCACTTGTGTTAGTGTTGAAAAACCACTTTTCGCACTTGTGTTAGTGTTGAAAAACCACTTTTCGCACTTGTGTTAGTGTTGAAAAACGACTTTTCGCACTTGTGTTGGTGCAGGAAACCACTTTTGCACTTGTATTAGTGTGGAAAAAACATTTTTTGCTCTTGTGATAGTGTTGAAAAACCACTTTTCGCACTTGTGTTAGTGTTGAAAAACGACTTTTCGCACTTGTGTTGGTGCAGGAAACCACTTTTGCACTTGTATTAGTGTGGAAAAACCACTTTTCGGACTTGTGTTAGTGTTGAAAAACCACTTTTCGCACTTGTGTTAGTGTTGAAAAACCACTTTTCGCACTTGTGTTAGTGTTGAAAAACCACTTTTCGCACATGTGTTAGTGTTGAAAAACCACTTTTCGCACTTGTGTTGGTGCAGGAAACCACTTTTGCACTTGTATTAGTGTGGAAAAACCACTTTTCGCACTTGTGTTAGTGTTGAGAAACCACTTTTCGCACTTGTGTTAGTGTTGAAAAACCACTTTTCGCACTTGTGTTGGTGCAGGAAACCACTTTTGCACTTGTATTAGTGTGAAAAAAACACTTTTTGCACTTGTGATAGTGTTGAAAAACCACTTTTCGCACTTGTGTTAGTGTTGAAAAACCACTTTTTGCACTTGTGTTGGTGCAGGAAACCACTTTTCCACTTGTATTAGTGTGGAAAAACCACTTTTCGCACTTGTGTTAGTGTTGAAAAACCACTTTTCGCACTTGTGTTAGTGTTGAAAAACCACTTTTCACACTTGTGTTGGTGCAGGAAACCACATTTGCACTTGTATTAGTGTGGAAAAAACACGTTTTGCACTTGTGATAGTGTTGAAAAACCACTTTTCGCACTTGTGTTAGTGTTGAAAAACCACATTTCGCACCTGTGTTAGTGTGGAAAAACCACTTTTCACACTTGTGTTGGTGCAGGAAACCACTTTTGCACTTGTATTAGTGTGGAAAAAACACTTTTTGCACTTGTGATAGTGTTGAAAAACCACTTTTCGCACTTGTGTTAGTGTTGAAAAACCACTTTTCGCACCTGTGTTAGTGTTGAAAAACCACTTTTCGCACTTGTGTTGGTGCAGGAAAGCACTTTTGCACTTGTATTAGTGTGGAAAAAACACTTTTCGCACTTGTGTTAGTGTTGAAAAACCACTTTTCGCACTTGTGTTAGTGTTGAAAAGCCACTTTTCGCACTTGTGTTGGTGCAGGAAACCACTTTTGCACTTGTATTAGTGTGGAAAAAACACTTTTCGCACTTGTGTTAGTGTTGAAAAACCACTTTTCGCACTTGTGTTAGTGTTGAAAAACCACTTTTCGCACTTTTGTTGGTGCAGGAAACCACTTTTGCACTTGTATTTGTGTGGAAAAAACACTTTTTGCACTTGAGATAGTGTTGAAAAACCACTTTTCGCACTTGTGTTAGTGTTGAAAAACCACTTTTCGCACTTGTGTTAGTGTTGAAAAACCACTTTTCGCACTTGTGTTGCTGCAGGAAACCACTTTTGCACTTGTATTAGTGTGGAAAAAACACTTTCCGCACTTGTGTTAGTGTTGAAAAACCACGTTTCGCACTTGTGTTAGTGTTGAAAAACCACTTTTCGCACTTGTGTTGGTGCAGGAAACCACTTTTGCACTTGTATTAGTGTGGAAAAACCACTTTTCGCACTTGTGTTAGTGTTGAAAAACCACTTTTCGCACTTGAGTTAGTGTTGAAAAACCACTTTTCGCACTTGTGTTAGTGTTGAAAAACCACTTTTCGCACTTGTGTTGGTGCAGGAAACCACTTTTGCACTTGTATTAGTGTGGAAAAACCACTTTTCGCACTTGTGTTAGTGTTGAAAAACCACTTTTCGCACTTGTGTTAGTGTTGAAAAACCACTTTTCGCACTTGTGTTGGTGCAGGAAACCACTTTTGCACTTGTATTAGTGTGGAAAAACCACTTTTCGCACTTGTGTTAGTGTTGCAAAACCACTTTTCGCACTTGTGTTAGTGTTGAAAAACCACTTTTCACACTTGTGTTGGTGCAGGAAACCACTTTTGCACTTGTATTAGTGTGGAAAAAACACTTTTTGCACTTGTGATAATGTTGAAAAACCACTTTTCGCACTTGTGTTAGTGCTGAAAAACCACTTTTCGCACTTGTGTTAGTGCTGAAAAAAACACTTTTTCCACGTGTGATAGTGTTGAAAAACCACTTTTCGCACTTGTGTTGGTGCAGGAAACCACTTTTGCACTTGTATTAGTGTGGAAAAAACACTTTTCGCACTTGTGTTAGTGTTGAAAAACCACTTTTCGCACTTGTGTTGGTGCAGGAAACCACTTTTGCACTTGTATTAGTGTGGAAAAAACATTTTTTGCACTTGTGATAGTGTTGAAAAACCACTTTTCGCACTTGTGTTAGTGTTGAAAAACGACTTTTCGCACTTGTGTTGGTGCAGGAAACCACTTTTGCACTTGTATTAGTGTGGAAAAACCACTTTTCGCACTTGTGTTAGTGTTGAAAAACCACTTTTCGCACTTGTGTTAGTGTTGAAAAACCACTTTTCGCACTTGTGTTCGTGTTGAAAAACCACTTTTCGCACTTGTGTTGGTGCAGGAAACCACTTTTGCACTTGTATTTGTGTAGAAAAAACACTTTTCGCAATTGTGTTAGTGTTGAAAAACCACTTTTCGCACTTGTGTTAGTGTTGAAAAACCACTTTTCGCACTTGTGTTAGTGTTGAAAAACCACTTTTCGCACTTGTGTTAGTGTTGAAAAACGACTTTTCGCACTTGTGTTGGTGCAGGAAACCACTTTTGCACTTGTATTAGTGTGGAAAAAACATTTTTTGCTCTTGTGATAGTGTTGAAAAACCACTTTTCGCACTTGTGTTAGTGTTGAAAAACGACTTTTCGCACTTGTGTTGGTGCAGGAAACCACTTTTGCACTTGTATTAGTGTGGAAAAACCACTTTTCGGACTTGTGTTAGTGTTGAAAAACCACTTTTCGCACTTGTGTTAGTGTTGAAAAACCACTTTTCGCACTTGTGTTAGTGTTGAAAAACCACTTTTCGCACATGTGTTAGTGTTGAAAAACCACTTTTCGCACTTGTGTTGGTGCAGGAAACCACTTTTGCACTTGTATTAGTGTGGAAAAACCACTTTTCGCACTTGTGTTAGTGTTGAGAAACCACTTTTCGCACTTGTGTTAGTGTTGAAAAACCACTTTTCGCACTTGTGTTGGTGCAGGAAACCACTTTTGCACTTGTATTAGTGTGAAAAAAACACTTTTTGCACTTGTGATAGTGTTGAAAAACCACTTTTCGCACTTGTGTTAGTGTTGAAAAACCACTTTTTGCACTTGTGTTGGTGCAGGAAACCACTTTTCCACTTGTATTAGTGTGGAAAAACCACTTTTCGCACTTGTGTTAGTGTTGAAAAACCACTTTTCGCACTTGTGTTAGTGTTGAAAAACGACTTTTCGCACTTGTGTTGGTGCAGGAAACCACTTTTGCACTTGTATTAGTGTGGAAAAACCACTTTTCGGACTTGTGTTAGTGTTGAAAAACCACTTTTCGCACTTGTGTTAGTGTTGAAAAACCACTTTTCGCACTTGTGTTAGTGTTGAAAAACCACTTTTCGCACATGTGTTAGTGTTGAAAAACCACTTTTCGCACTTGTGTTGGTGCAGGAAACCACTTTTGCACTTGTATTAGTGTGGAAAAACCACTTTTCGCACTTGTGTTAGTGTTGAGAAACCACTTTTCGCACTTGTGTTAGTGTTGAAAAACCACTTTTCGCACTTGTGTTGGTGCAGGAAACCACTTTTGCACTTGTATTAGTGTGAAAAAAACACTTTTTGCACTTGTGATAGTGTTGAAAAACCACTTTTCGCACTTGTGTTAGTGTTGAAAAACCACTTTTTGCACTTGTGTTGGTGCAGGAAACCACTTTTCCACTTGTATTAGTGTGGAAAAACCACTTTTCGCACTTGTGTTAGTGTTGAAAAACCACTTTTCGCACTTGTGTTAGTGTTGAAAAACCACTTTTCACACTTGTGTTGGTGCAGGAAACCACATTTGCACTTGTATTAGTGTGGAAAAAACACGTTTTGCACTTGTGATAGTGTTGAAAAACCACTTTTCGCACTTGTGTTAGTGTTGAAAAACCACATTTCGCACCTGTGTTAGTGTGGAAAAACCACTTTTCACACTTGTGTTGGTGCAGGAAACCACTTTTGCACTTGTATTAGTGTGGAAAAAACACTTTTTGCACTTGTGATAGTGTTGAAAAACCACTTTTCGCACTTGTGTTAGTGTTGAAAAACCACTTTTCGCACCTGTGTTAGTGTTGAAAAACCACTTTTCGCACTTGTGTTGGTGCAGGAAAGCACTTTTGCACTTGTATTAGTGTGGAAAAAACACTTTTCGCACTTGTGTTAGTGTTGAAAAACCACTTTTCGCACTTGTGTTAGTGTTGAAAAGCCACTTTTCGCACTTGTGTTGGTGCAGGAAACCACTTTTGCACTTGTATTAGTGTGGAAAAAACACTTTTCGCACTTGTGTTAGTGTTGAAAAACCACTTTTCGCACTTGTGTTAGTGTTGAAAAACCACTTTTCGCACTTTTGTTGGTGCAGGAAACCACTTTTGCACTTGTATTTGTGTGGAAAAAACACTTTTTGCACTTGAGATAGTGTTGAAAAACCACTTTTCGCACTTGTGTTAGTGTTGAAAAACCACTTTTCGCACTTGTGTTAGTGTTGAAAAACCACTTTTCGCACTTGTGTTGCTGCAGGAAACCACTTTTGCACTTGTATTAGTGTGGAAAAAACACTTTCCGCACTTGTGTTAGTGTTGAAAAACCACGTTTCGCACTTGTGTTAGTGTTGAAAAACCACTTTTCGCACTTGTGTTGGTGCAGGAAACCACTTTTGCACTTGTATTAGTGTGGAAAAACCACTTTTCGCACTTGTGTTAGTGTTGAAAAACCACTTTTCGCACTTGAGTTAGTGTTGAAAAACCACTTTTCGCACTTGTGTTAGTGTTGAAAAACCACTTTTCGCACTTGTGTTGGTGCAGGAAACCACTTTTGCACTTGTATTAGTGTGGAAAAACCACTTTTCGCACTTGTGTTAGTGTTGAAAAACCACTTTTCGCACTTGTGTTAGTGTTGAAAAACCACTTTTCGCACTTGTGTTGGTGCAGGAAACCACTTTTGCACTTGTATTAGTGTGGAAAAACCACTTTTCGCACTTGTGTTAGTGTTGCAAAACCACTTTTCGCACTTGTGTTAGTGTTGAAAAACCACTTTTCACACTTGTGTTGGTGCAGGAAACCACTTTTGCACTTGTATTAGTGTGGAAAAAACACTTTTTGCACTTGTGATAATGTTGAAAAACCACTTTTCGCACTTGTGTTAGTGCTGAAAAACCACTTTTCGCACTTGTGTTAGTGCTGAAAAAAACACTTTTTCCACGTGTGATAGTGTTGAAAAACCACTTTTCGCACTTGTGTTGGTGCAGGAAACCACTTTTGCACTTGTATTAGTGTGGAAAAAACACTTTTCGCACTTGTGTTAGTGTTGAAAAACCACTTTTCGCACTTGTGTTGGTGCAGGAAACCACTTTTGCACTTGTATTAGTGTGGAAAAAACATTTTTTGCACTTGTGATAGTGTTGAAAAACCACTTTTCGCACTTGTGTTAGTGTTGAAAAACGACTTTTCGCACTTGTGTTGGTGCAGGAAACCACTTTTGCACTTGTATTAGTGTGGAAAAACCACTTTTCGCACTTGTGTTAGTGTTGAAAAACCACTTTTCGCACTTGTGTTAGTGTTGAAAAACCACTTTTCGCACTTGTGTTCGTGTTGAAAAACCACTTTTCGCACTTGTGTTGGTGCAGGAAACCACTTTTGCACTTGTATTTGTGTAGAAAAAACACTTTTCGCAATTGTGTTAGTGTTGAAAAACCACTTTTCGCACTTGTGTTAGTGTTGAAAAACCACTTTTCGCACTTGTGTTAGTGTTGAAAAACCACTTTTCGCACTTGTGTTAGTGTTGAAAAACGACTTTTCGCACTTGTGTTGGTGCAGGAAACCACTTTTGCACTTGTATTAGTGTGGAAAAAACATTTTTTGCTCTTGTGATAGTGTTGAAAAACCACTTTTCGCACTTGTGTTAGTGTTGAAAAACGACTTTTCGCACTTGTGTTGGTGCAGGAAACCACTTTTGCACTTGTATTAGTGTGGAAAAACCACTTTTCGGACTTGTGTTAGTGTTGAAAAACCACTTTTCGCACTTGTGTTAGTGTTGAAAAACCACTTTTCGCACTTGTGTTAGTGTTGAAAAACCACTTTTCGCACATGTGTTAGTGTTGAAAAACCACTTTTCGCACTTGTGTTGGTGCAGGAAACCACTTTTGCACTTGTATTAGTGTGGAAAAACCACTTTTCGCACTTGTGTTAGTGTTGAGAAACCACTTTTCGCACTTGTGTTAGTGTTGAAAAACCACTTTTCGCACTTGTGTTGGTGCAGGAAACCACTTTTGCACTTGTATTAGTGTGAAAAAAACACTTTTTGCACTTGTGATAGTGTTGAAAAACCACTTTTCGCACTTGTGTTAGTGTTGAAAAACCACTTTTTGCACTTGTGTTGGTGCAGGAAACCACTTTTCCACTTGTATTAGTGTGGAAAAACCACTTTTCGCACTTGTGTTAGTGTTGAAAAACCACTTTTCGCACTTGTGTTAGTGTTGAAAAACCACTTTTCACACTTGTGTTGGTGCAGGAAACCACATTTGCACTTGTATTAGTGTGGAAAAAACACGTTTTGCACTTGTGATAGTGTTGAAAAACCACTTTTCGCACTTGTGTTAGTGTTGAAAAACCACATTTCGCACCTGTGTTAGTGTGGAAAAACCACTTTTCACACTTGTGTTGGTGCAGGAAACCACTTTTGCACTTGTATTAGTGTGGAAAAAACACTTTTTGCACTTGTGATAGTGTTGAAAAACCACTTTTCGCACTTGTGTTAGTGTTGAAAAACCACTTTTCGCACCTGTGTTAGTGTTGAAAAACCACTTTTCGCACTTGTGTTGGTGCAGGAAAGCACTTTTGCACTTGTATTAGTGTGGAAAAAACACTTTTCGCACTTGTGTTAGTGTTGAAAAACCACTTTTCGCACTTGTGTTAGTGTTGAAAAGCCACTTTTCGCACTTGTGTTGGTGCAGGAAACCACTTTTGCACTTGTATTAGTGTGGAAAAAACACTTTTCGCACTTGTGTTAGTGTTGAAAAACCACTTTTCGCACTTGTGTTAGTGTTGAAAAACCACTTTTCGCACTTTTGTTGGTGCAGGAAACCACTTTTGCACTTGTATTTGTGTGGAAAAAACACTTTTTGCACTTGAGATAGTGTTGAAAAACCACTTTTCGCACTTGTGTTAGTGTTGAAAAACCACTTTTCGCACTTGTGTTTGTGTTGAAAAACCACTTTTCGCACTTGTGTTGGTGCAGGAAACCACTTTTGCACTTGTATTAGTGTGGAAAAAACACTTTTCGCACTTGTGTTAGTGTTGAAAAACCACTTTTCGCACTTGTGTTAGTGTTGAAAAACCACTTTTCGCACTTGTGTTGCTGCAGGAAACCACTTTTGCACTTGTATTAGTGTGGAAAAAACACTTTCCGCACTTGTGTTAGTGTTGAAAAACCACGTTTCGCACTTGTGTTAGTGTTGAAAAACCACTTTTCGCACTTGTGTTGGTGCAGGAAACCACTTTTGCACTTGTATTAGTGTGGAAAAACCACTTTTCGCACTTGTGTTAGTGTTGAAAAACCACTTTTCGCACTTGAGTTAGTGTTGAAAAACCACTTTTCGCACTTGTGTTAGTGTTGAAAAACCACTTTTCGCACTTGTGTTGGTGCAGGAAACCACTTTTGCACTTGTATTATTGTGGAAAAACCACTTTTCGCACTTGTGTTAGTGTTGAAAAACCACTTTTCGCACTTGTGTTAGTGTTGAAAAACCACTTTTCGCACTTGTGTTGGTGCAGGAAACCACTTTTGCACTTGTATTAGTGTGGAAAAACCACTTTTCGCACTTGTGTTAGTGTTGCAAAACCACTTTTCGCACTTGTGTTAGTGTTGAAAAACCACTTTTCACACTTGTGTTGGTGCAGGAAACCACTTTTGCACTTGTATTAGTGTGGAAAAAACACTTTTTGCACTTGTGATAATGTTGAAAAACCACTTTTCGCACTTGTGTTAGTGCTGAAAAACCACTTTTCGCACTTGTGTTAGTGCTGAAAAAAACACTTTTTCCACGTGTGATAGTGTTGAAAAACCACTTTTCGCACTTGTGTTGGTGCAGGAAACCACTTTTGCACTTGTATTAGTGTGGAAAAAACACTTTTCGCACTTGTGTTAGTGTTGAAAAACCACTTTTCGCACTTGTGTTAGTGTTGAAAAACCACTTTTCGCACTTGTGTTGGTGCAGGAAACCACTTTTGCACTTGTATTAGTGTGGAAAAAACACTTTTTGCACTTGTGATAGTGTTGAAAAACCACTTTTCGCACTTGTGTTAGTGTTGAAAAACCACTTTTCGCACTTGTGTTGGTGCAGGAAACCACTTTTCCACTTGTATTAGTGTGGAAAAACCACTTTTCGCACTTGTGTTAGTGTTGAAAAACCACTTTTCGCACTTGTGTTAGTGTTGAAAAACCACTTTTCACACTTGTGTTGGTGCAGGAAACCACATTTGCACTTGTATTAGTGTGGAAAAAACACGTTTTGCACTTGTGATAGTGTTGAAAAACCACTTTTCGCACTTGTTAGTGTTGAAAAACCACTTTTCGCACCTGTGTTAGTGTTGAAAAACCACTTTTCGCACTTGTGTTGGTGCAGGAAACCACTTTTGCACTTGTATTAGTGTGGAAAAAACACTTTTCGCACTTGTGTTAGTGTTGAAAAACCACTTTTCGCACTTGTGTTAGTGTTGAAAAGCCACTTTTCGCACTTGTGTTGGTGCAGGAAACCACTTTTGCACTTGTATTAGTGTGGAAAAAACACTTTTCGCACTTGTGTTAGTGTTGAAAAACCACTTTTCGCACTTGTGCTAGTGATGAAAAACCACTTTTCGCACTTGTGTTGGTGCAGGAAACCACTTTTGCACTTGTATTAGTGTGGAAAAAACACTTTTCGCACTTGTGTTAGTGTTGAAAAACCACTTTTCGCACTTGTGTTAGTGTTGAAAAACCACTTTCGCACTTGTGTTTGTGTTGAAAAACCACTTTTCGCACTTGTATTCGTGTGGAAAAACCACTTTTCGCACTTGTGTTGGTGCAGGAAACCACCTTTGCACTTGTATTAGTGTGGAAAAAACACTTTTCGCACTTGTGTTAGTGTTGAAAAACCACTTTTCGCACTTGTGTTAGTGTTGAAAAACCACTTTTCGCACTTGTGTTTGTGTTGAAAAACCCCTTTTCGCACTTGTATTAGTGTGGAAAAACCACTTTTCGCACTTGTGTTAGTGTTGAAAAACCACTTTTCGCACTTGTGTTGGTGCAGGAAACCACTTTTGCACTTATATTAGTGTGGAAAAAACACTTTTTGCACTTGTGATAGTGTTGAAAACCCACTTTTCGCACTTGTGTTAGTGTTGAAAAACCACTTTTCGCACTTGTGTTGTTACAGTAAACCACTTTTGCACTTGTATTAGTGTGGAAAAACCACTTTTTGCACTTGTGATAGTGTTGAAAAACCACTTTTCGCACTTGTGTTAGTGTTGAAAAACCACTTTTCGCACTTGTGTTAGTGTTGAAAAACCACATTTCGCACTTGTGTTAGTGTTGAAAAACCACTTTTCGCACTTGTGTTGGTGCAGGAAACCACTTTTGCACTTGCATTAGTGTGGAAAAAACACTTTTTGCACTTGTGATAGTGTTGAAAAACCACTTTTCGCACTTGTGTTAGTGTTGAAAAACCACTTTTCGCACTTGTGTTGGTGCAGGAAACCACTTTTGCACTTGTATTAGTGTGGAAAAACCACTTTTCGCACTTGTGATAGTGTTGAAAAACCACTTTTCGCACTTGTGTTAGTGTTGAAAAACCACTTTTCGCACTTGTGTTAGTGTTGAAAAACCACTTTTCGCACTTGTGTTAGTGTTGAAAAACCACTTTTCGCAATTGTGTTAGTGCAGGAAACCACTTTTGCACTTGTATTAGTGTGGAAAAAACACTTTTTGCACTTGTGATAGTGTTGAAAAACGACTTTTCGCACTTGTGTTAGTGTTGAAAAACCACATTTCGCACTTGTGTTGGTGCAGGAAACCACTTTTGTACTTGTATTAGTGTGGAAAAACCACTTTTCGCACTTGTGTTAGTGTTGAAAAACCACTTTTCGCACTTGTGTTAGTGTTGAAAAACCACTTTTCGCATGTGTGTTAGTGTTGAAAAACCACTTTTCGCACTTGTGTTGGTGCAGGAAACCACTTTTGCACTTGTATTAGTGTGGAAAAACCACTTTTCGCACTTGTGTTAGTGTTGAAAAACCACTTTTCGCACTTGTGTTAGTGTTGAAAAACCACTTTTCGCACTTGTGTTGGTGCAGGAAACCACTTTTGCACTTGTATTAGTGTGGAAAAACCACTTTTCGCACTTGTGTTAGTGTTGAAAATCCACTTTTCGCACTTGTGTTAGTGTTGAAAAACCACTTTTCACACTTGTGTTAGTGTTGAAAAACCACTTTTCGCACTTGTGTTGGTGCAGGAAACCACTTTTGCACTTGTATTAGTGTGGAAAAAACACTTTTTGCACTTGTGATAGTGTTGAAAAACCACTTTTCGCACTTGTGTTAGTGCTGAAAAACCACTTTCGCAATTGTGTTAGTGTGGAAAAAACACTTTTTGCACTTGTGATAGTGTTGAAAAACCACTTTTCGCACTTCTGTTAGTGTTGAAAAACCACTTTTCGCACTTGTGTTGGTGCAGGAAACCACTTTTGCACTTGTATTAGTGTGGAAAAAACACTTTTCGCACTTGTGTTAGTGTTGAAAAACCACTTTTCGCACTTGTGTTAGTGTTGAAAAACCACTTTTCGCACTTGTGTTGGTGCAGGAAACCACTTCTGCGCTTGTATTAGTGTGGAAAAAACACTTTTTGCACTTGTGATCGTGTTGAAAAACCACTTTTCGCACTTGTGTTAGTGTTGAAAAACCACTTTTCGCACTCGTGTTGGTGCAGGAAACCACTTTTCCACTTGTATTAGTGTGGAAATAACCACTTTTCGCACTTGTGTTAGTGTTGAAAAACCACTTTTCACACTTGTGTTGGTGCAGGAAACCACATTTGCACTTGTATTAGTGTGGAAAAAACTCGTTTTGCACTTGTGATAGTGTTGAAAAACCACTTTTCGCACTTGTGTTAGTGTTGAAAAACCACTTTTCGCACTTGTGTTAGTGTTGAAAAACCACTTTTCGGACTTGTGTTGGTGCAGGAAACCACTTTTGCACTTGTATTAGTGTGGAAAAAACACTTTTCGCACTTGTGTTAGTGTTGAAAAACCACTTTTCGCACTTGTGTTAGTGTTGAAAAGCCACTTTTCGCACTTGTGTTGGTGCAGGAAACCACTTTTGCACTTGTATTAGTGTGGAAAAACCACTTTTCGCACTTGTGTTAGTGTTGAAAAACCACTTTTCGCACTTGTGCTAGTGTTGAAAAACCACTATTCGCACTTGTGTTGGTGCAGGAAACCACATTTGCACTTGTATTAGTGTGGAAAAAACACTTTTTGCACTTGTGATAGTGTTGAAAAACCACTTTTCGCACTTGTGTTAGTGTTGAAAAACCACTTTTCGCACTTGTGTTGGTGCAGGAAACCACTTTTTGCACTTGTATTAGTGTGGAAAAACCACTTTTCGCACTTGTGTTAGTGTTGAAAAACCACTTTTCGCACTTGTGTTAGTGTTGAAAAACCACTTTTTGCACGTGTGTTAGTGTTGAAAAACCACTTTTCGCACTTGTGTTGGTGCAGGAAACCACTTTTGCACTTGTATTAGTGTGGAAAAACCACTTTTCGCACTTGTGGCAGTGTTGAAAAACCACTTTTCGCACTTGTGTTAGTGTTGAAAAAACACTTTTCGCACCTGTGTTGGTGCAGGAAACCACTTTTGCACTGTATTAGTGTGGAAAAAACACTTTTCGCACTTGTGTTAGTGTTTAAAAACCACTTTTCGCACTTGTGTTAGTGTTGAAAAACCACTTTTCGCACTTGTGTTGGTGCAGGAAACCACTTTTGCACTTGTATTAGTGTGGAAAAAACACTTTTTGCACTTGTGATAGTGTTGAAAAACCACTTTTCGCACTTGTGTTAGTGATGAAAAACCACTTTTCGCACTTGTGTTAGTGATGAAAAACCACTTTTCGCACTTGTGTTAGTGTTGAAAAACCACTTTTCGCACTTGTGTTGGTGAAGGAAACCACTTTTGCACTTGTATTTGTGTGGAAAAAACACTTTTCGCACTTGTGTTAGTGTTGAAAAACCACTTTTCGCACTTGTGTTGGTGCAGGAAACCACTTTTGCACTTGTATTAGTGTGGAAAAAACACTTTTTGCACTTGTGATAGTGTTGAAAAACCACTTTTCGCACTTGTGTTAGTGTTGAAAAACGACTTTTCGCACTTGTGTTGGTGCAGGAAACCACTTTTGCACTTGTATTAGTGTGGAAAAACCACTTTTCGCACTTGTGTTAGTGTTGAAAAACCACTTTTCGCACTTGTGTTAGTGTTGAAAAACCACTTTTCGCACTTGTGTTAGTGTTGAAAAACCACTTTTCGCACTTGTGTTAGTGTTGAAAAACCACTTTTCCCACTTGTGTTGGTGCAGGATTCCACATTTGCACTTGTATTAGTGTGGAAAAAACACTTTTCGCACTTGTGTTAGTGTTGAAAAACCACTTTTCGCACTTGTGTTAGTGTTGAAAAACCACTTTTCGCACTTGTGTTGGTGCAGGAAACCACTTTTGCACTTGTATTAGTGTGGAAAAAACACTTTTCGCACTTGTGTTAGTGTTGAAAAACCACTTTTCGCACTTGTGCTAGTGTTGAAAAACCACTTTTCGCACTTTTGTTGGTGCAGGAAACCACTTTTGCACTTGTATTTGTGTGGAAAAAACACTTTTTGCACTTGAGATAGTGTTGAAAAACCACTTTTCGCACTTGTGTTAGTGTTGAAAAACCACTTTTCGCACTTGTGTTTGTGTTGAAAAACCACTTTTCGCACTTGTGTTGGTGCAGGAAACCACTTTTGCACTTGTATTAGTGTGGAAAAAACACTTTTCGCACTTGTGTTAGTGTTGAAAAACCACTTTTCGCACTTGTGTTAGTGTTGAAAAACCACTTTTCGCACTTGTGTTGCTGCAGGAAACCACTTTTGCACTTGTATTAGTGTGGAAAAAACACTTTCCGCACTTGTGTTAGTGTTGAAAAACCACGTTTCGCACTTGTGTTAGTGTTGAAAAACCACTTTTCGCACTTGTGTTGGTGCAGGAAACCACTTTTGCACTTGTATTAGTGTGGAAAAACCACTTTTCGCACTTGTGTTAGTGTTGAAAAACCACTTTTCGCACTTGAGTTAGTGTTGAAAAACCACTTTTCGCACTTGTGTTAGTGTTGAAAAACCACTTTTCGCACTTGTGTTGGTGCAGGAAACCACTTTTGCACTTGTATTAGTGTGGAAAAACCACTTTTCGCACTTGTGTTAGTGTTGAAAAACCACTTTTCGCACTTGTGTTAGTGTTGAAAAACCACTTTTCGCACTTGTGTTGGTGCAGGAAACCACTTTTGCACTTGTATTAGTGTGGAAAAACCACTTTTCGCACTTGTGTTAGTGTTGCAAAACCACTTTTCGCACTTGTGTTAGTGTTGAAAAACCACTTTTCACACTTGTGTTGGTGCAGGAAACCACTTTTGCACTTGTATTAGTGTGGAAAAAACACTTTTTGCACTTGTGATAATGTTGAAAAACCACTTTTCGCACTTGTGTTAGTGCTGAAAAACCACTTTTCGCACTTGTGTTAGTGCTGAAAAAAACACTTTTCGCACTTGTGTTAGTGTTGAAAAACCACTTTTCGCACTTGTGTTAGTGTTGAAAAAACACTTTTCGCACTTGTGTTAGTGTTGAAAAACCACTTTTCGCACTTGTGTTAGTGTTGAAAAACCACTTTTCGCACTTGTGTTGGTGCAGGATTCCACATTTGCACTTGTATTAGTGTGGAAAAAACACTTTTCGCACTTGTGTTAGTGTTGAAAAACCACTTTTCGCACTTGTGTTAGTGTTGAAAAACCACTTTTCGCACTTGTGTTGGTGCAGGAAACCACTTTTGCACTTGTATTAGTGTGGAAAAAACACTTTTTGCACTTGTGATAGTGTTGAAAAACCACTTTTCGCACTTGTGTTAGTGTTGAAAAGCCACTTTTCGCACTTGTGTTGGTGCAGGAAACCACTTTTGCACTTGTATTAGTGTGGAAAAAACACTTTTCGCACTTGTGTTAGTGTTGAAAAACCACTTTTCGCACTTGTGCTAGTTTTGAAAAACCACTTTTCGCACTTTTGTTGGTGCAGGAAACCACTTTTGCACTTGTATTTGTGTGGAAAAAACACTTTTTGCACTTGAGATAGTGTTGAAAAACCACTTTTCGCACTTGTGTTAGTGTTGAAAAACCACTTTTCGCACTTGTGTTTGTGTTGAAAACCCACTTTTCGCACTTGTGTTGGTGCAGGAAACCACTTTTGCACTTGTATTAGTGTGGAAAAAACACTTTTCGCACTTGTGTTAGTGTTGAAAAACCACTTTTCGCACTTGTGTTAGTGTTGAAAAACCACTTTTCGCACTTGTGTTGCTGCAGGAAACCACTTTTGCACTTGTATTAGTGTGGAAAAAACACTTTCCGCACTTGTGTTAGTGTTGAAAAACCACGTTTCGCACTTGTGTTAGTGTTGAAAAACCACTTTTCGCACTTGTGTTGGTGCAGGAAACCACTTTTGCACTTGTATTAGTGTGGAAAAAACACTTTTCGCACTTGTGTTAGTGTTGAAAAACCACTTTTCGCACTTGAGTTAGTGTTGAAAAACCACTTTTCGCACTTGTGTTAGTGTTGAAAAACCACTTTTCGCACTTGTGTTGGTGCAGGAAACCACTTTTGCACTTGTATTAGTGTGGAAAAACCACTTTTCGCACTTGTGTTAGTGTTGAAAAACCACTTTTCGCACTTGTGTTAGTGTTGAAAAACCACTTTTCGCACTTGTGTTGGTGCAGGAAACCACTTTTGCACTTGTATTAGTGTGGAAAAACCACTTTTCGCACTTGTGTTAGTGTTGCAAAACCACTTTTCGCACTTGTGTTAGTGTTGAAAAACCACTTTTCACACTTGTGTTGGTGCAGGAAACCACTTTTGCACTTGTATTAGTGTGGAAAAAACACTTTTTGCACTTGTGATAATGTTGAAAAACCACTTTTCGCACTTGTGTTAGTGCTGAAAAACCACTTTTCGCACTTGTGTTAGTGCTGAAAAAAACACTTTTCGCACTTGTGTTAGTGTTGAAAAACCACTTTTCGCACTTGTGTTAGTGTTGAAAAAACACTTTCGCACTTGTGTTAGTGTTGAAAAACCACTTTTCGCACTTGTGTTTGTGTTGAAAAACCACTTTTCGCACTTGTATTAGTGTGGAAAAACCACTTTTCGCACTTGTGTTTGTGTTGAAAAACCACTTTTCGCACTTGTATTAGTGTGGAAAAACCACTTTTCGCACTTGTGTTGGTGCAGGAAACCACCTTTGCACTTGTATTAGTGTGGAAAAAACACTTTTTGCACTTGTGATAGTGTTGAAAAACCACTTTTCGCACTTGTGTTAGTGTTGAAAAACCACTTTTTGCACTTGTGTTGGTGCAGGAAACCACTTTTCCACTTGTATTAGTGTGGAAAAACCACTTTTCGCACTTGTGTTAGTGTTGAAAAACCACTTTTCGCACTTGTGTTCGTGTTGAAAAACCACTTTTCACACTTGTGTTGGTGCAGGAAACCACATTTGCACTTGTATTAGTGTGGAAAAAACACGTTTTGCACTTGTGATAGTGTTGAAAAACCACTTTTCGCACTTGTGTTAGTGTTGAAAAACCACTTTTCGCACCTGTGTTAGTGTGGAAAAACCACTTTTCACACTTGTGTTGGTGCAGGAAACCACTTTTGCACTTGTATTAGTGTGGAAAAAACACTTTTTGCACTTGTGATAGTGTTGAAAAACCACTTTTCGCACTTGTGTTAGTGTTGAAAAACCACTTTTCGCACCTGTGTTAGTGTTGAAAAACCACTTTTCGCACTTGTGTTGGTGCAGGAAACCACTTTTGCACTTGTATTAGTGTGGAAAAAACACTTTTCGCACTTGTGTTAGTGTTGAAAAACCACTTTTCGCACTTGTGTTAGTGTTGAAAAGCCACTTTTCGCACTTGTGTTGGTGCAGGAAACCACTTTTGCACTTGTATTAGTGTGGAAAAAACACTTTTCGCACTTGTGTTAGTGTTGAAAAACCACTTTTCGCACTTGTGCTAGTGTTGAAAAACCACTTTTCGCACTTTTGTTGGTGCAGGAAACCACTTTTGCACTTGTATTTGTGTGGAATAAACACTTTTTGCACTTGAGATAGTGTTGAAAAACCACTTTTCGCACTTGTGTTAGTGTTGAAAAACCACTTTTCGCACTTGTGTTTGTGTTGAAAAACCACTTTTCGCACTTGTCTTGGTGCAGGAAACCACTTTTGCACTTGTATTAGTGTGGAAAAAACACTTTTCGCACTTGAGATAGTGTTGAAAAACCACTTTTCGCACTTGTGTTAGTGTTGAAAAACCACTTTTCGCACTTGTGTTAGTGTTGAAAAGCCACTTTTCGCACTTGTGTTGGTGCAGGAAACCACTTTTGCACTTGTATTAGTGTGGAAAAAACACTTTTCGCACTTGTGTTAGTGTTGAAAAACCACTTTTCGCACTTGTGCTAGTGTTGAAAAACCACTTTTCGCACTTTTGTTGGTGCAGGAAACCACTTTTGCACTTGTATTTGTGTGGAATAAACACTTTTTGCACTTGAGATAGTGTTGAAAAACCACTTTTCGCACTTGTGTTAGTGTTGAAAAACCACTTTTCGCACTTGTGTTTGTGTTGAAAAACCACTTTTCGCACTTGTCTTGGTGCAGGAAACCACTTTTGCACTTGTATTAGTGTTGAAAAACCACTTTTCGCACTTGTGTTAGTGTTGAAAAACCACTTTTCGCACTTGTGTTGCTGCAGGAAACCACTTTTGCACTTGTATTAGTGTGGAAAAAACACTTTCCGCACTTGTGTTAGTGTTGAAAAACCACGTTTCGCACTTGTGTTAGTGTTGAAAAACCACTTTTCGCACTTGTGTTGGTGCAGGAAACCACTTTTGCACTTGTATTAGTGTGGAAAAACCACTTTTCGCACTTGTGTTAGTGTTGCAAAACCACTTTTCGCACCTGTGTTAGTGTTGAAAAACCACTTTTCGCACTTGTGTTGGTGCAGGAAACCACTTTTGCACTTGTATTAGTGTGGAAAAAACACTTTTCGCACTTGTGTTAGTGTTGAAAAACCACTTTTCGCACTTGTGTTAGTGTTGAAAAACCACTTTTCGCACTTGTGTTGGTGCAGGAAACCACTTTTGCACTTGTATTAGTGTGGAAAAACACTTTTTGCACTTGTGATAGTGTTGAAAAACCACTTTTCGCACTTGTGTTAGTGTTGAAAAACCACTTTTCGCACTTGTGTTGGTGCAGGAAACCACTTTTCCACTTGTATTAGTGTGGAAAAACCACTTTTCGCACTTGTGTTAGTGTTGAAAAACCACTTTTCGCACTTGTGTTAGTGTTGAAAAACCACTTTTCACACTTGTGTTGGTGCAGGAAACCACATTTGCACTTGTATTAGTGTGGAAAAAACACGTTTTGCACTTGTGATAGTGTTGAAAAACCACTTTTCGCACTTGTGTTAGTGTTGAAAAACCACTTTTCGCACCTGTGTTAGTGTTGAAAAACCACTTTTCGCACTTGTGTTGGTGCAGGAAACCACTTTTGCACTTGTATTAGTGTGGAAAAAACACTTTTCGCACTTGTGTTAGTGTTGAAAAACCACTTTTCGCACTTGTGTTAGTGTTGAAAAGCCACTTTTCGCACTTGTGTTGGTGCAGGAAACCACTTTTGCACTTGTATTAGTGTGGAAAAAACACTTTTCGCACTTGTGTTAGTGTTGAAAAACCACTTTTCGCACTTGTGCTAGTGTTGAAAAACCACTTTTCGCACTTGTGTTGGTGCAGGAAACCACTTTTGCACTTGTATTAGTGTGGAAAAAACACTTTTCGCACTTGTGTTAGTGTTGAAAAACCACTTTTCGCACTTGTGTTAGTGTTGAAAAACCACTTTCGCACTTGTGTTTGTGTTGAAAAACCACTTTTCGCACTTGTATTAGTGTGGAAAAACCACTTTTCGCACTTGTGTTGGTGCAGGAAACCACCTTTGCACTTGTATTAGTGTGGAAAAAACACTTTTCGCACTTGTGTTAGTGTTGAAAAACCACTTTTCGCACTTGTGTTAGTGTTGAAAAACCACTTTTCGCACTTGTGTTTGTGTTGAAAAACCCCTTTTCGCACTTGTATTAGTGTGGAAAAACCACTTTTCGCACTTGTGTTAGTGTTGAAAAACCACTTTTCGCACTTGTGTTGGTGCAGGAAACCACTTTTGCACTTGTATTAGTGTGGAAAAAACACTTTTCGCACTTGTGTTAGTGTTGAAAAACCACTTTTCGCACTTGTGTTAGTGTTGAAAAACCACTTTTCGCACTTGTGTTTGTGTTGAAAAACCCCTTTTCGCACTTGTGTTAGTGTTGCAAAACCACTTTTCGCACTTGTGTTAGTGTTGAAAAACCACTTTTCACACTTGTGTTGGTGCAGGAAACCACTTTTGCACTTGTATTAGTGTGGAAAAAACACTTTTTGCACTTGTGATAGTGTTGAAAACCCACTTTTCGCACTTGTGTTAGTGTTGAAAAACCACTTTTCGCACTTGTGTTGTTACAGTAAACCACTTTTGCACTTGTATTAGTGTGGAAAAACCACTTTTTGCACTTGTGATAGTGTTGAAAAACCACTTTTCGCACTTGTGTTAGTGTTGAAAAACCACTTTTCGCACTTGTGTTAGTGTTGAAAAACCACATTTCGCACTTGTGTTAGTGTTGAAAAACCACTTTTCGCACTTGTGTTGGTGCAGGAAACCACTTTTGCACTTGCATTAGTGTGGAAAAAACACTTTTTGCATTTGTGATAGTGTTGAAAAACCACTTTTCGCACTTGTGTTAGTGTTGAAAAACCACTTTTCGCACTTGTGTTGGTGCAGGAAACCACTTTTGCACTTGTATTAGTGTGGAAAAACCACTTTTCGCACTTGTGATAGTGTTGAAAAACCACTTTTCGCACTTGTGTTAGTGTTGAAAAACCACTTTTCGCACTTGTGTTAGTGTTGAAAAACCACTTTTCGCACTTGTGTTAGTGTTGAAAAACCACTTTTCGCAATTGTGTTAGTGCAGGAAACCACTTTTGCACTTGTATTAGTGTGGAAAAAACACTTTTTGCACTTGTGATAGTGTTGAAAAACGACTTTTCGCACTTGTGTTAGTGTTGAAAAACCACATTTCGCACTTGTGTTGGTGCAGGAAACCACTTTTGTACTTGTATTAGTGTGGAAAAACCACTTTTCGCACTTGTGTTAGTGTTGAAAAACCACTTTTCGCACTTGTGTTAGTGTTGAAAAACCACTTTTCGCACGTGTGTTAGTGTTGAAAAACCACTTTTCGCACTTGTGTTGGTGCAGGAAACCACTTTTGCACTTGTATTAGTGTGGAAAAACCACTTTTCGCACTTGTGTTAGTGTTGAAAAACCACTTTTCGCACTTGTGTTAGTGTTGAAAAACCACTTTTCGCACTTGTGTTGGTGCAGGAAACCACTTTTGCACTTGTATTAGTGTGGAAAAACCACTTTTCGCACTTGTGTTAGTGTTGAAAATCCACTTTTCGCACTTGTGTTAGTGTTGAAAAACCACTTTTCGCACTTGTGTTAGTGTTGAAAAACCACTTTTCGCACTTGTGTTGGTGCAGGAAACCACTTTTGCACTTGTATTAGTGTGGAAAAAACACTTTTTGCACTTGTGATAGTGTTGAAAAACCACTTTTCGCACTTGTGTTAGTGCTGAAAAACCACTTTTCGCAATTGTGTTAGTGTGGAAAAAACACTTTTTGCACTTGTGATAGTGTTGAAAAACCACTTTTCGCACTTCTGTTAGTGTTGAAAAACCACTTTTCGCACTTGTGTTGGTGCAGGAAACCACTTTTGCACTTGTATTAGTGTGGAAAAAACACTTTTCGCACTTGTGTTAGTGTTGAAAAACCACTTTTCGCACTTGTGTTAGTGTTGAAAAACCACTTTTCGCACTTGTGTTGGTGCAGGAAACCACTTCTGCGCTTGTATTAGTGTGGAAAAAACACTTTTTGCACTTGTGATCGTGTTGAAAAACCACTTTTCGCACTTGTGTTAGTGTTGAAAAACCACTTTTCGCACTCGTGTTGGTGCAGGAAACCACTTTTCCACTTGTATTAGTGTGGAAATAACCACTTTTCGCACTTGTGTTAGTGTTGAAAAACCACTTTTCACACTTGTGTTGGTGCAGGAAACCACATTTGCACTTGTATTAGTGTGGAAAAACTCGTTTTGCACTTGTGATAGTGTTGAAAAACCACTTTTCGCACTTGTGTTAGTGTTGAAAAACCACTTTTCGCACTTGTGTTAGTGTTGAAAAACCACTTTTCGGACTTGTGTTGGTGCAGGAAACCACTTTTGCACTTGTATTAGTGTGGAAAAAACACTTTTCGCACTTGTGTTAGTGTTGAAAAACCACTTATCGCACTTGTGCTAGTGTTGAAAAACCACTTTTCGCACTTTTGTTGGTGCAGGAAACCACTTTTGCACTTGTATTTGTGTGGAAAAAACACTTTTTGCACTTGAGATAGTGTTGAAAAACCACTTTTCGCACTTGTGTTAGTGTTGAAAAACCACTTTTCGCACTTGTGTTTGTGTTGAAAAACCACTTTTCGCACTTGTGTTGGTGCAGGAAACCACTTTTGCACTTGTATTAGTGTGGAAAAAACACTTTTCGCACTTGTGTTAGTGTTGAAAAACCACTTTTCGCACTTGTGTTAGTGTTGAAAAACCACTTTTCGCACTTGTGTTGCTGCAGGAAACCACTTTTGCACTTG
The DNA here is from genome assembly GCF_964187855.1 of Myxine glutinosa. Taxonomy (NCBI): domain Eukaryota; kingdom Metazoa; phylum Chordata; class Myxini; order Myxiniformes; family Myxinidae; genus Myxine; species Myxine glutinosa. Next base: position 10,359 of record NW_027617274.1, on the reverse strand, counting down.
TATTAGTGTGGAAAAAACACTTTCCGCACTTGTGTTAGTGTTGAAAAACCACGTTTCGCACTTGTGTTAGTGTTGAAAAACCACTTTTCGCACTTGTGTTGGTGCAGGAAACCACTTTTGCACTTGTATTAGTGTGGAAAAACCACTTTTCGCACTTGTGTTAGTGTTGCAAAACCACTTTTCGCACCTGTGTTAGTGTTGAAAAACCACTTTTCGCACTTGTGTTGGTGCAGGAAACCACTTTTGCACTTGTATTAGTGTGGAAAAAACACTTTTCGCACTTGTGTTAGTGTTGAAAAACCACTTTTCGCACTTGTGTTAGTGTTGAAAAACCACTTTTCGCACTTGTGTTGGTGCAGGAAACCACTTTTGCACTTGTATTAGTGTGGAAAAACACTTTTTGCACTTGTGATAGTGTTGAAAAACCACTTTTCGCACTTGTGTTAGTGTTGAAAAACCACTTTTCGCACTTGTGTTGGTGCAGGAAACCACTTTTCCACTTGTATTAGTGTGGAAAAACCACTTTTCGCACTTGTGTTAGTGTTGAAAAACCACTTTTCGCACTTGTGTTAGTGTTGAAAAACCACTTTTCACACTTGTGTTGGTGCAGGAAACCACATTTGCACTTGTATTAGTGTGGAAAAAACACGTTTTGCACTTGTGATAGTGTTGAAAAACCACTTTTCGCACTTGTGTTAGTGTTGAAAAACCACTTTTCGCACCTGTGTTAGTGTTGAAAAACCACTTTTCGCACTTGTGTTGGTGCAGGAAACCACTTTTGCACTTGTATTAGTGTGGAAAAAACACTTTTCGCACTTGTGTTAGTGTTGAAAAACCACTTTTCGCACTTGTGTTAGTGTTGAAAAGCCACTTTTCGCACTTGTGTTGGTGCAGGAAACCACTTTTGCACTTGTATTAGTGTGGAAAAAACACTTTTCGCACTTGTGTTAGTGTTGAAAAACCACTTTTCGCACTTGTGCTAGTGTTGAAAAACCACTTTTCGCACTTGTGTTGGTGCAGGAAACCACTTTTGCACTTGTATTAGTGTGGAAAAAACACTTTTCGCACTTGTGTTAGTGTTGAAAAACCACTTTTCGCACTTGTGTTAGTGTTGAAAAACCACTTTCGCACTTGTGTTTGTGTTGAAAAACCACTTTTCGCACTTGTATTAGTGTGGAAAAACCACTTTTCGCACTTGTGTTGGTGCAGGAAACCACCTTTGCACTTGTATTAGTGTGGAAAAAACACTTTTCGCACTTGTGTTAGTGTTGAAAAACCACTTTTCGCACTTGTGTTAGTGTTGAAAAACCACTTTTCGCACTTGTGTTTGTGTTGAAAAACCCCTTTTCGCACTTGTATTAGTGTGGAAAAACCACTTTTCGCACTTGTGTTAGTGTTGAAAAACCACTTTTCGCACTTGTGTTGGTGCAGGAAACCACTTTTGCACTTGTATTAGTGTGGAAAAAACACTTTTCGCACTTGTGTTAGTGTTGAAAAACCACTTTTCGCACTTGTGTTAGTGTTGAAAAACCACTTTTCGCACTTGTGTTTGTGTTGAAAAACCCCTTTTCGCACTTGTGTTAGTGTTGCAAAACCACTTTTCGCACTTGTGTTAGTGTTGAAAAACCACTTTTCACACTTGTGTTGGTGCAGGAAACCACTTTTGCACTTGTATTAGTGTGGAAAAAACACTTTTTGCACTTGTGATAGTGTTGAAAACCCACTTTTCGCACTTGTGTTAGTGTTGAAAAACCACTTTTCGCACTTGTGTTGTTACAGTAAACCACTTTTGCACTTGTATTAGTGTGGAAAAACCACTTTTTGCACTTGTGATAGTGTTGAAAAACCACTTTTCGCACTTGTGTTAGTGTTGAAAAACCACATTTCGCACTTGTGTTAGTGTTGAAAAACCACTTTTCGCACTTGTGTTGGTGCAGGAAACCACTTTTGCACTTGCATTAGTGTGGAAAAAACACTTTTTGCACTTGTGATAGTGTTGAAAAACCACTTTTCGCACTTGTGTTAGTGTTGAAAAACCACTTTTCGCACTTGTGTTGGTGCAGGAAACCACTTTTGCACTTGTATTAGTGTGGAAAAACCACTTTTCGCACTTGTGATAGTGTTGAAAAACCACTTTTCGCACTTGTGTTAGTGTTGAAAAACCACTTTTCGCACTTGTGTTAGTGTTGAAAAACCACTTTTCGCACTTGTGTTAGTGTTGAAAAACCACTTTTCGCAATTGTGTTAGTGCAGGAAACCACTTTTGCACTTGTATTAGTGTGGAAAAAACACTTTTTGCACTTGTGATAGTGTTGAAAAACGACTTTTCGCACTTGTGTTAGTGTTGAAAAACCACATTTCGCACTTGTGTTGGTGCAGGAAACCACTTTTGTACTTGTATTAGTGTGGAAAAACCACTTTTCGCACTTGTGTTAGTGTTGAAAAACCACTTTTCGCACTTGTGTTAGTGTTGAAAAACCACTTTTCGCACGTGTGTTAGTGTTGAAAAACCACTTTTCGCACTTGTGTTGGTGCAGGAAACCACTTTTGCACTTGTATTAGTGTGGAAAAACCACTTTTCGCACTTGTGTTAATGTTGAAAAACCACTTTTCGCACTTGTGTTAGTGTTGAAAAACCACTTTTCGCACTTGTGTTGGTGCAGGAAACCACTTTTGCACTTGTATTAGTGTGGAAAAACCACTTTTCGCACTTGTGTTAGTGTTGAAAATCCACTTTTCGCACTTGTGTTAGTGTTGAAAAACCACTTTTCGCACTTGTGTTAGTGTTGAAAAACCACTTTTCGCACTTGTGTTGGTGCAGGAAACCACTTTTGCACTTGTATTAGTGTGGAAAAAACACTTTTTGCACTTGTGATAGTGTTGAAAAACCACTTTTCGCACTTGTGTTAGTGCTGAAAAACCACTTTTCGCAATTGTGTTAGTGTGGAAAAAACACTTTTTGCACTTGTGATAGTGTTGAAAAACCACTTTTCGCACTTCTGTTAGTGTTGAAAAACCACTTTTCGCACTTGTGTTGGTGCAGGAAACCACTTTTGCACTTGTATTAGTGTGGAAAAACACTTTTCGCACTTGTGTTAGTGTTGAAAAACCACTTTTCGCACTTGTGTTAGTGTTGAAAAACCACTTTTCGCACTTGTGTTGGTGCAGGAAACCACTTCTGCGCTTGTATTAGTGTGGAAAAAACACTTTTTGCACTTGTGATCGTGTTGAAAAACCACTTTTCGCACTTGTGTTAGTGTTGAAAAACCACTTTTCGCACTCGTGTTGGTGCAGGAAACCACTTTTCCACTTGTATTAGTGTGGAAATAACCACTTTTCGCACTTGTGTTAGTGTTGAAAAACCACTTTTCACACTTGTGTTGGTGCAGGAAACCACATTTGCACTTGTATTAGTGTGGAAAAACTCGTTTTGCACTTGTGATAGTGTTGAAAAACCACTTTTCGCACTTGTGTTAGTGTTGAAAAACCACTTTTCGCACTTGTGTTAGTGTTGAAAAACCACTTTTCGGACTTGTGTTGGTGCAGGAAACCACTTTTGCACTTGTATTAGTGTGGAAAAAACACTTTTCGCACTTGTGTTAGTGTTGAAAAACCACTTTTCGCACTTGTGTTAGTGTTGAAAAGCCACTTTTCGCACTTGTGTTGGTGCAGGAAACCACTTTTGCACTTGTATTAGTGTGGAAAAACCACTTTTCGCACTTGTGTTAGTGTTGAAAAAACACTTTTCGCACTTGTGCTAGTGTTGAAAACCCACTATTCGCACTTGTGTTGGTGCAGGAAACCACATTTGCACTTGTATTAGTGTGGAAAAAACACTTTTTGCACTTGTGATAGTGTTGAAAAACCACTTTTCGCACTTGTGTTAGTGTTGAAAAACCACTTTTCGCACTTGTGTTGGTGCAGGAAACCACTTTTTGCACTTGTATTAGTGTGGAAAAACCACTTTTCGCACTTGTGTTAGTGTTGAAAAACCACTTTTCGCACTTGTGTTAGTGTTGAAAAACCACTTTTCGCACGTGTGTTAGTGTTGAAAAACCACTTTTCGCACTTGTGTTGGTGCAGGAAACCACTTTTGCACTTGTATTAGTGTGGAAAAACCACTTTTCGCACTTGTGGCAGTGTTGAAAAACCACTTTTCGCACTTGTGTTAGTGTTGAAAAAACACTTTTCGCACCTGTGTTGGTGCAGGAAACCACTTTTGCACTGTATTAGTGTGGAAAAAACACTTTTCGCACTTGTGTTAGTGTTTAAAAACCACTTTTCGCACTTGTGTTAGTGTTGAAAAACCACTTTTCGCACTTGTGTTGGTGCAGGAAACCACTTTTGCACTTGTATTAGTGTGGAAAAAACACTTTTTGCACTTGTGATAGTGTTGAAAAACCACTTTTCGCACTTGTGTTAGTGTTGAAAAACCACTTTTCGCACTTGTGTTAGTGTTGAAAAACCACTTTTCGCACTTGTGTTGGTGAAGGAAACCACTTTTGCACTTGTATTTGTGTGGAAAAAACACTTTTCGCACTTGTGTTAGTGTTGAAAAACCACTTTTCGCACTTGTGTTGGTGCAGGAAACCACTTTTGCACTTGTATTAGTGTGGAAAAAACACTTTTTGCACTTGTGATAGTGTTGAAAAACCACTTTTCGCACTTGTGTTAGTGTTGAAAAACGACTTTTCGCACTTGTGTTGGTGCAGGAAACCACTTTTGCACTTGTATTAGTGTGGAAAAACCACTTTTCGTACTTGTGTTAGTGTTGAAAAACCACTTTTCGCACTTGTGTTAGTGTTGAAAAACCACTTTTCGCACTTGCGTTAGTGTTGAAAAACCACTTTTCGCACTTGTGTTAGTGTTGAAAAACCACTTTTCGCACTTGTGTTGTTGCAGGATTCCACATTTGCACTTGTATTAGTGTGGAAAAAACACGTTTCGCACTTGTGTTAGTGTTGAAAAACCACTTTTCGCACTTGTGTTAGTGTTGAAAAACCACTTTTCGCACTTGTGTTGGTGCAGGAAACCACTTTTGCACTTGTATTAGTGTGGAAAAAACACTTTTTGCACTTGTGATAGTGTTGAAAAACCACTTTTCGCACTTGTGTTAGTGTTGAAAAACCACTTTTCGCACTTGTGTTGGTGCAGGAAACCACTTTTCCACTTGTATTAGTGTGGAAAAACCACTTTTCGCCCTTGTGTTAGTGTTGAAAAACCACTTTTCGCACTTGTGTTAGTGTTGAAAAACCACTTTTCACACTTGTGTTGGTGCAGGAAACCACATTTGCACTTGTATTAGTGTGGAAAAAACACGTTTTGCACTTGTGATAGTGTTGAAAAACGACTTTTCGCACTTGTATTAGTGTTGAAAAACCACTTTTCGCACCTGTGTTAGTGTTGAAAAACCACTTTTCGCACTTGTGTTAGTGTTGAAAAGCCACTTTTCGCACTTGTGTTGGTGCAGGAAACCACTTTTGCACTTGTATTAGTGTGGAAAAAACACTTTTCGCACTTGTGTTAGTGTTGAAAAACCACTTTTCGCACTTGTGTTAGTGTTGAAAAACCACTTTCGCACTTGTGTTAGTGTTGAAAAACCACTTTCGCACTTGTGTTAGTGTTGAAAAACCACTTTTCGCACTTGTGTTAGTGTTGAAAAACCACTTTTCGCACTTGTGTTGGTGCAGGAAACCACTTTTGCACTTGTATTAGTGTGGAAAAAACACTTTTCGCACTTGTGTTAGTGTTGAAAAACCACTTTTCGCACTTGTGTTAGTGTTGAAAAAACACTTTTCGCACTTGTGTTAGTGTTGAAAAACCACTTTTCGCACTTGTGTTAGTGTTGAAAAACCACTTTTCGCACTTGTGTTTGTGTTGAAAAACCACTTTTCGCACTTGTATTAGTGTGGAAAAACCACTTTTCGCACTTGTGTTTGTGTTGAAAAACCACTTTTCGCACTTGTATTAGTGTGGAAAAACCACTTTTCGCACTTGTGTTGGTGCAGGAAACCACCTTTGCACTTGTATTAGTGTGGAAAAAACACTTTTTGCACTTGTGATAGTGTTGAAAAACCACTTTTCGCACTTGTGTTAGTGTTGAAAAACCACTTTTTGCACTTGTGTTGGTGCAGGAAACCACTTTTCCACTTGTATTAGTGTGGAAAAACCACTTTTCGCACTTGTGTTAGTGTTGAAAAACCACTTTTCGCACTTGTGTTAGTGTTGAAAAACCACTTTTCGCACCTGTGTTAGTGTGGAAAAACCACTTTTCGCACTTGTGTTGGTGCAGGAAACCACTTTTGCACTTGTATTAGTGTGGAAAAAACACTTTTTGCACTTGTGATAGTGTTGAAAAACCACTTTTCGCACTTGTGTTAGTGTTGAAAAACCACTTTTCGCACCTGTGTTAGTGTTGAAAAACCACTTTTCGCACTTGTGTTGGTGCAGGAAACCACTTTTGCACTTGTATTAGTGTGGAAAAAACACTTTTCGCACTTGTGTTAGTGTTGAAAAACCACTTTTCGCACTTGTGTTAGTGTTGAAAAGCCACTTTTCGCACTTGTGTTGGTGCAGGAAACCACTTTTGCACTTGTATTAGTGTGGAAAAAACACTTTTCGCACTTGTGTTAGTGTTGAAAAACCACTTTTCGCACTTGTGCTAGTGTTGAAAAACCACTTTTCGCACTTTTGTTGGTGCAGGAAACCACTTTTGCACTTGTATTTGTGTGGAAAAACACTTTTTGCACTTGAGATAGTGTTGAAAAACCACTTTTCGCACTTGTGTTAGTGTTGAAAAACCACTTTTCGCACTTGTGTTTGTGTTGAGAAACCACTTTTCGCACTTGTGTTGGTGCAGGAAACCACTTTTGCACTTGTATTAGTGTGGAAAAAACACTTTTCGCACTTGTGTTAGTGTTGAAAAACCACTTTTCGCACTTGTGTTAGTGTTGAAAAACCACTTTTCGCACTTGTGTTGGTGCAGGAAACCACTTTTGCACTTGTATTAGTGTGGAAAAAACACTTTCCGCACTTGTGTTAGTGTTGAAAAACCACGTTTCGCACTTGTATTAGTGTTGAAAAACCACTTTTCGCACCTGTGTTAGTGTTGAAAAACCACTTTTCGCACTTGTGTTAGTGTTGAAAAGCCACTTTTCGCACTTGTGTTGGTGCAGGAAACCACTTTTGCACTTGTATTAGTGTGGAAAAAACACTTTTCGCACTTGTGTTAGTGTTGAAAAACCACTTTTCGCACTTGTGTTAGTGTTGAAAAACCACTTTCGCACTTGTGTTAGTGTTGAAAAACCACTTTTCGCACTTGTGTTAGTGTTGAAAAACCACTTTTCGCACTTGTGTTGGTGCAGGAAACCACTTTTGCACTTGTATTAGTGTGGAAAAAACACTTTTCGCACTTGTGTTAGTGTTGAAAAACCACTTTTCGCACTTGTGTTAGTGTTGAAAAAACACTTTTCGCACTTGTATTAGTGTGGAAAAACCACTTTTCGCACTTGTGTTAGTGTTGAAAAACCACTTTTCGCACTTGTGTTTGTGTTGAAAAACCACTTTTCGCACTTGTGTTTGTGTTGAAAAACCACTTTTCGCACTTGTATTAGTGTGGAAAAACCACTTTTCGCACTTGTGTTGGTGCAGGAAACCACCTTTGCACTTGTATTAGTGTGGAAAAAACACTTTTTGCACTTGTGATAGTGTTGAAAAACCACTTTTCGCACTTGTGTTAGTGTTGAAAAACCACTTTTTGCACTTGTGTTGGTGCAGGAAACCACTTTTCCACTTGTATTAGTGTGGAAAAACCACTTTTCGCAACTTGTGTTAGTGTTGAAAAACCACTTTTCGCACTTGTGTTAGTGTTGAAAAACCACTTTTCACACTTGTGTTGGTGCAGGAAACCACATTTGCACTTGTATTAGTGTGGAAAAAACACGTTTTGCACTTGTGATAGTGTTGAAAAACCACTTTTCGCACTTGTGTTAGTGTTGAAAAACCACTTTTCGCACCTGTGTTAGTGTGGAAAAACCACTTTTCGCACTTGTGTTGGTGCAGGAAACCACTTTTGCACTTGTATTAGTGTGGAAAAAACACTTTTTGCACTTGTAATAGTGTTGAAAAACCACTTTTCGCACTTGTGTTAGTGTTGAAAAACCACTTTTCGCACCTGTGTTAGTGTTGAAAAACCACTTTTCGCACTTGTGTTGGTGCAGGAAACCACTTTTGCACTTGTATTAGTGTGGAAAAAACACTTTTCGCACTTGTGTTAGTGTTGAAAAACCACTTTCGCACTTGTGTTAGTGTTGAAAAGCCACTTTTCGCACTTGTGTTGGTGCAGGAAACCACTTTGCACTTGTATTAGTGTGGAAAAAACACTTTTCGCACTTGTGTTAGTGTTGAAAAACCACTTTTCGCACTTGTGCTAGTGTTGAAAAACCACTTTTCGCACTTTTGTTGGTGCAGGAAACCACTTTTGCACTTGTATTTGTGTGGAAAAAACACTTTTTGCACTTGAGATAGTGTTGAAAAACCACTTTTCGCACTTGTGTTAGTGTTGAAAAACCACTTTTCGCACTTGTGTTTGTGTTGAAAAACCACTTTTCGCACTTGTGTTGGTGCAGGAAACCACTTTTGCACTTGTATTAGTGTGGAAAAACCCTTTTCGCACTTGTGTTAGTGTTGAAAAACCACTTTTCGCACTTGTGTTAGTGTTGAAAAACCACTTTTCGCACTTGTGTTGCTGCAGGAAACCACTTTTGCACTTGTATTAGTGTGGAAAAAACACTTTCCGCACTTGTGTTAGTGTTGAAAAACCACGTTTCGCACTTGTGTTAGTGTTGAAAAACCACTTTTCGCACTTGTGTTGGTGCAGGAAACCACTTTTGCACTTGTATTAGTGTGGAAAAACCACTTTTCGCACTTGTGTTAGTGTTGAAAAGCCACTTTTCGCACTTGAGTTAGTGTTGAAAAACCACTTTTCGCACTTGTGTTAGTGTTGAAAAACCACTTTTCGCACTTGTGTTGGTGCAGGAAACCACATTTGCACTTGTATTAGTGTGGAAAAACCACTTTTCGCACTTGTGTTAGTGTTGAAAAACCACTTTTCGCACTTGTGTTAGTGTTGAAAAACCACTTTTCGCACTTGTGTTGGTGCAGGAAACCACTTTTGCACTTGTATTAGTGTGGAAAAACCACTTTTCGCACTTGTGTTAGTGTTGCAAAACCACTTTTCGCACTTGTGTTAGTGTTGAAAAACCACTTTTCACACTTGTGTTGGTGCAGGAAACCACTTTTGCACTTGTATTAGTGTGGAAAAACCACTTTTCGCACTTGTGTTAGTGTTGCAAAAACACTTTTTGCACTTGTGATAGTGTTGAAAAACCACTTTTCGCACTTGTGTTAGTGCTGAAAAACCACTTTTCGCAATTGTGTTAGTGTGGAAAAAACACTTTTTGCACTTGTGATAGTGTTGAAAAACCACTTTTCGCACTTCTGTTAGTGTTGAAAAACCACTTTTCGCACTTGTGTTGGTGCAGGAAACCACTTTTGCACTTGTATTAGTGTGGAAAAAACACTTTTCGCACTTGTGTTAGTGTTGAAAAACCACTTTTCGCACTTGTGTTAGTGTTGAAAAACCACTTTTCGCACTTGTGTTGGTGCAGGAAACCACTTCTGCGCTTGTATTAGTGTGGAAAAAACACTTTTTGCACTTGTGATCGTGTTGAAAAACCACTTTTCGCACTTGTGTTAGTGTTGAAAAACCACTTTTCGCACTCGTGTTGGTGCAGGAAACCACTTTTCCACTTGTATTAGTGTGGAAATAACCACTTTTCGCACTTGTGTTAGTGTTGAAAAACCACTTTTCACACTTGTGTTGGTGCAGGAAACCACATTTGCACTTGTATTAGTGTGGAAAAACTCGTTTTGCACTTGTGATAGTGTTGAAAAACCACTTTTCGCACTTGTGTTAGTGTTGAAAAACCACTTTTCGCACTTGTGTTAGTGTTGAAAAACCACTTTTCGGACTTGTGTTGGTGCAGGAAACCACTTTTGCACTTGTATTAGTGTGGAAAAAACACTTTTCGCACTTGTGTTAGTGTTGAAAAACCACTTTTCGCACTTGTGTTAGTGTTGAAAAGCCACTTTTCGCACTTGTGTTGGTGCAGGAAACCACTTTTGCACTTGTATTAGTGTGGAAAAAACACTTTTCGCACTTGTGTTAGTGTTGAAAAACCACTTTTCGCACTTGTGCTAGTGTTGAAAAACCACTTTTCGCACTTTTGTTGGTGCAGGAAACCACTTTTGCACTTGTATTTGTGTGGAAAAAACACTTTTTGCACTTGAGATAGTGTT